>NC_056738.1:277112658-277275158 GCF_019279795.1 Protopterus annectens | reverse complement strand
TGAAGTCAACATAGCTTATAAGAAGATACAGGTATGACATGTTTTAGAAGGGTCATTTGACAAAGATACATATAAATACTTGATAGTTGAGAAGCCTAGTCCCCTTGCATCTTGGTATACCAAAAAGGTGCAAAAGATGCATTAGATCCGCCTCTTTACCCATTGTGTCAGCTGAGGGTTCAATCTTAGCTAAATTTGTGGATCAGAAAGTTAAAGTTGAGCCATCTCTATACAATGACAATTTAAATTTTGGTACAATGGATGTTGTAGATCTCTTTGGTTGTATCCCACATGATGTGGGTTTGCATTGGTTTGAGAAGTATTAATCACCAGCAAAAAAGTAACACAACTACTTTTTTAACAACACTTTGGCCCTGATGAAAATTGTGCTAAAAACAATTACATTTATTTTCATATGCCAATATCATTATGGCATATTCTCCCTTTAGTGACCATTGGGTCTTGTACACTAGGTTCCTTGAAAAGGCAGCCAAAAGAATTTTGTGATTTACTAGGACATGTTAATAGTACTACCAGCTTTTGAGGTTCTACCTGGATGTTTGTATAAGGAAAAACAATGGAAATTTTACATCATGTATACACAGAAAGGATTCCTATTTACATTTCACCAGTTGTCACCCTCCATATCGCAGCTTGTTAAGTAGAATGACATCTGATGAAGGTTTATTTCAACAGGGAGCCAATTTTTTGAGGGACCTCTTTCATTAAGAGAGGTTATTCACTTGAATTTTTCAATAAAATATTGGAAGAGGTGAACACCAAGAGCTATTTTAGGAAAGAAATTGACTCTCGAGGCAGAAAGGCAGGACAAACCACACACTGATCAACGCTGTACAGGACTTATAACCACGTTCAATGAGCACTCAGGGCTTATAAGAAACATTTTTACAAATGAGTGGAAAGCGTTTTCAGAAATTTCTGATTTAGAGTATATTTTTGACAAAGAATTAACCTTTACCTATCGTAAAGGAAAGAATATTAAGAACATATTAGAAAATGGTTATAATAATAATGCAAATAATAGAAATGTTAAGTCAAAGAAAGGGTTATTTAAGTGTGGTAAGTGTAGCTACTGTACACACTTGATAACTGGTTATTCTATATACTTGCAGGACAGGAACAAAACACTTTATTTAAACAGTTTTGCCAATTGTGACACAAAGGGTATTATATACATAGCAATTTGTAAAGAATGTACCTCATTTTATATTGGAAAAAGTGAGAGAAAGCTCAAGCAAAGAATTTATGAGCATCTGTATGATGTTAGAGTGAAAAATGAGAAAAATGCTTTATGCAACACTCTATGAAATGTGTGACTTCAGGTTATCAATTCTTTGTGTTGGAGGTTGTGCCCACTAATGAAACCCTCATTGAATACAGAGAATTATACTGGCAACTGTTTCTGGATGCAAGTAAAAATCTAGGGCTTAATGACATGGTGTCCTTAGCACCAGTGTTGAAATTAAGAGCTGCAAAGCTCTAATATGATGTTCTTAAATAATTTCACTCTGATCTATGTTATTTATTCAGTTTTGTACATATCACTTTTAAAGGTTTTATCAAATTAGTGAATTTTTAAAAAAAGCTTTTACATTTGTATTTGTAAATCCATTTAATAAGTTTTTAGAAATAGCCTGTGATATTAATTTATGTCACTAGATGGTGTAATGAATTAGATTATAATGGGCTAGAGACTATATGGTTAGTATAGATTTCATTTATTCTAATAAATGTTTTTAATGTGAATAATTTTACAATTTTAACCCAAAGCAAACCAATTTTATTTCAAAAGTGATGTCACTGGTTTGATACATGTATGGATTTCAAACTTTAAATGTATTAACCAGCATTGTTTAACTAGTATATTTGTTTTTAAATATTAATTGCTTTTTAAAGGGAATGATTATCATTGGATAGTTTGAAAGTTGAGATCAGTATATATGGCAGTGTTTTTTTAAAAATGGATGCCATTACTGATTGATGTTACTTGGTGGCGTGTTTTGAGAACACTCGTTGACCTCACTTGTGGAGAATAAAGCGTTTTGCACATTTGCCTGGACCGGATTTATTTGTGCCTGGAGGTGGTGGTGTTTTTTGTTTATTAGTTTGATTTCCACTACTTGCTCAGTTTCGTTTTACCACCTTATCTTTCTCATGTGGAGTCTTGCCAGGGATATCATTAGAATCACGGATGCCATGAAACCCCAAATCCTAAGGTATTCCCTCACAGTGATTAAAGTCTGAGTGGAAAACTTTAGAAATAGCTCTAAATAAAGACCTATTTTTTCCAGTGGAAGAAAAGCTCTTTGAACTGAGGTGTCTAGTTGACATCCCAAGGACACAATTCAGTGTGGAAGTGTCAAAGAATTGTGAATGTTCTCTTGGAATCGCACCTTGTGCAAGATTGCTCTCACCCGAGAGAGACATTCCTGACATGATTAGCTCTATCCCTCTTAATCCCTCATAAAACTAGTGAATTCTGGAGAAAAGGCAGTGAATTACATTTAATAAATAATGACGACAATTACGGTTATACAGTTATTTTGCTTCAGAGAATGGTTCAAGTTAATAGTACTAATATTTTAAAAGTATCCTTGATTGTCCCAGATTCTGCTGAGACTCTTCCCAGAGTCATTGAAAGCTATTCGGTAAAGCAGAAAACTTAATGTGATTCAGACACACAAAACATTAAGAAACACCTGATATCTGAATGAATAGGAAATGTAATAAGCATATTTTCAGTCTAGTGTTACCAAACTAAATCAATGAATAAAAAGGTCACACAGACAAATCAATCGGTAAAAGCTAAAAGAAAAATCTAGCTAAGCTAGAATTTCCACTACGTAAACCTCTTGTATTAGAGGCACATGGGATATATGCAAATGACCCTTTAAGGACATCAGGTGTTTTAGCTATATGGCAGTTCTGAATGCCCATGACTTTTTTTTCTTTTTAAGTCTGTTATGGACAAATTCAGGCCAATAAGTCTAGTGCTAACAAGAAAATTGAAAAAGGAAGACGCAGCAGATTGTGAAGTGACATCATTTTGAATTTGGGCATGATCACAAACAGGGTTAGGAAAGAAAGATCAAAAACTGGTCTCCAAGCATTTTCTTAACAGTAGGAGAACCTTGGGGGACAAAATAAGAAAGGCCATAAGACAGTAACAGACAACTATCGTAAAACCAGAGAACAAACAGCCCTGGATGGATGCTGGTTATACTGTTTTCACCAATAAGAAAAGCTTTTGTACTTGCTAATATACAAGTTTCTTGTAGCAGGCTTTCTTAGCTCGATTAGTACCTACTGCATATCCTCAGTAAATAGGTGCCTAAAGGGAATTAATACCTATCATCCAGAAAGTCAGTTAAAGTTGATTAAGATCAGGGTGTTATCAAACAACCATGATCTTGTGTGAGCAAATCCAGTCTGTGAGGTAGCTTATGGGAAATGCCCCTAGCAATTTCCAAAAGAAGGTAGAGCCACAGCTGTCTGGACCAGAAATGTGAGTCACACTAGGAAGTTGAAGGATTCCTTCTGAATCTTCACAAGTATGCAGGATATCAGTGGAAAGGGTGGAAATGTATACAGAAACATTCCTGTCCAAGGAAATGAAAAGGTAACTGTCCTCCAGGCCTTCTTGCATAGCATTTTGGAGTACAATTTTGCCAACTGGTGGCTCAGAGAGGAGAAAAATAGGTATTCTGCAGGAGCTCCCCATAGCTGGATCAAATCCTGTAAGACCCCCCCCGATCTAGTCTCCATTCATGAGGGTCTGCCCTTCTCTCGCTCAGCTTGTCTGCCACACAACTTCACTCAGAGAATGTAGGATGCCTGCAAAGTGGGATTGTGATGTGAAACTACATCGATTTCAATAAAGATGTGTTAAAAAAAAAAAAAAACTAACAGAGCTAGTCAGTAAAGGGGTACAACATAGTTCCCTCTTGCTTTCTGATGTACCACATGACTGTGATATTGTTTGTAACAACCTGAAGAGAACCCAGGGACCAAAGATGATTCAGAGAGTTGAAAGCCTTGATCAGGGCAAGCATCTCTTGTATATCCATGTGCTTGTGCTCATTGGTGTCTCACACACCCTGCACTATGATTGTTTGTTGTTGTAGTTGTTGGCTGCGTAGAGTGGCTACGATTTAAAATCAGATCAATTAATGATGAAAACATCATTGGATTGGTATGGTCCGATGTTTGCAGATTGGAGTAGTAAGTCTTTTTCTAAGATTTTATTCGGCATTTTGTATGATTTCTAAGTTGTGTGTATGCATGCAGATTGTTTTGGGTTTTAGTCAAGGACCGGATTTTCCATGCCTTATCTCTCTCTGCTTCATAATAGGTTTAGTATGTTTGGATAGCCAAGGGCAGGATTAGCCTTTATGAACTTGCTTCTTTGTAGAGTGAGTTAATTTAAGATATTTAAGGAATTATTATTGAATATGGATATGGCATCATCTAAAGGAGAACGTTTAAGGTTATTCCAGTTAATGTGCTTTAGACTGGATATTAGGGAATGATTATCACATTATGGTAAGTTATGGACTGGTTGTACATACTGTTAGCTATGTATAGAATGAGAAGTTATGTACTTACCATAACGTTCCATGTTAGTTGTCTTCTTCTCGCCTTCTTTCTTGCTGGATGGGTTCAGAGCCAAACCTCGGCTCAGACTCAGCCTAATACTAAAGCTCGAGAACTATTTTTACTGGCTCGAGGCTATGCTATGTCCCATAATGCTAGGTGTCATAAACCCAGATCTCGTTTGATAGCTAACACTATGGACATATAAGTCATATATATGTATATATAAACCCCTCTAGAAGAGCTAGCAAACTGGGGATATAACTGAGGTGGCAATAACTCTCACAAGGTACTCTAGATCTTCCCAGGTTAGAGGGATGGGGGGTGGGACGCAAGAAAGAAGGCGAGAAGAAAACAACTAACATGGAACGTTATGGTAAGTACATAACTTCTCAATGTTAAGTTGTCAATCTCGCCTTCATTCTTGCTGGATGGGACAGCGTCCCTAGCACCTAAGTCCTGGGTGGCTCAATGGAACAAACTCTTGAGTACAGTGGAACCAAAATCAGCCCGACTTCTGGAGGCCATATCGAGCTTGTAATGAGAAATGAAGGTATGAGGAGAGGCCCAAGCGGCAGCTGCGCAAATGGAATTCATCTGCAATCTTGCCTGAAAGGCTATTGAAGAAGCTAAAGCTCTGGTTGAGTGGGCTCTAGGCGTAGTAATAAGTTCCCTGTTCCTCAACTGGTAGACCAACATGATAAGACAGGACAACCACCTGGACAAGGTTACCTTAGAGACTGGTTGGCCTTGCTTCCCTTCCGCATAAGACAGGAAGAGCTGGTTTGATTTTCTCATCTGCTTAGTTCTATCCAGGTAGAAGTGTGAATGTCCAAACAATGTCACTTTCGTTCAGCTCTATTGGAATAATTTGGGAAGAAGACTGGAAGATCTATGGTCCGATTCAGATTTTTCTCTGAGATTATTTTGGGTAAAAAAGATGGATTAGTCCTAAGTGACACTTTGTGAAAAACAAGATAAGGAGAGCGAATGCAAAGGGCTTGAAGTTCCGAGACCCGTCTTGCTGAGGTGATGGCTACTAAGAAGAGTGTTTTCCACAAGAGCAACTTTAACGAACAAGAAGCCGCCGGCTCAAAAGGAGGAAGAATTAAAGAAGACAGTACCAAATTTAAGTCCCATGGTGGGGGAGGGTCCTTAACCAGGGGCCTAAGTAAAAGGGTTCCTTTTAAAAAGGCTTTGCAAAGTTTGTGGGACATGATGCTGGTCTCTGACAACCCAACGTGGAAATTGGCAATAGCTGCCAGTTGAACTCTGATGGTAGCTGAGGAGGAGCCCAGTCGAAAGAGTTCTGCTAGAAACTCTAGAACTGTCTGGACAGGAGCCATAAAGGGGTCCACATGTTTTTCCCCTGCCCAGACAGAGAAATGCTTCCATTTGCTAGCATAAGTCTTTTTGGTAGTAGACTTGTGAGAAGCGAGGATGATATCGCAAACTGGTTGAGAGATAAGGGGAAGCCTGGCTAGGGTTAGAAGTGGAGCAACCAAGCTGTGAGGTTGAGAGATCGAAGGGACTGATGCAGCCCACCCGATTGATGGGTCAGAAGATCTTGCACTGGGTCCAGATGCCAGGGCTGCTCCAGTAGATGGCGCTGCAGGAACGGAAACCAAATTTGTCGAGGCCAGTAAGGGGCAATGAGGATCATCCTGGCTCTCAAGGCAGTCGCTTTCTGGACTAATTGAGTAATCAAGGGAAAGGGAGGGAATGCATACAGAAGACTCCGGGGTCAATCGTGAACTAGAGTGTCTCTGGGGGGTAGACCTGGGAGAGGGAAGAGGGTGAAGAAGTCTGGGCACTTGCTGTTTAGAGGTGTTGCAAAAAGGTCGCAGCAAGGCTGACCCCACCTTCTGAAAAATTTTTCCGCTACTATCTGGTTGAGAGACCACTCGTGAGGCATGAGAATGGCTCTACTCAGTCTGTCCGCTATGACGTTGGACTTCCCAGGAATATGTATTGCTACCAGAAACCGTTGAGAAGAGATCGCCCATTGCCAAAGTCTGAGTGCTTCTCGACATAGGGGGTAGGATCAGGTTCCGCCCTGCTTGTTGATGTACCACACCACAGACATATTGTCTGTTTGAATTGCAATAGTCCCGGTGGGTAGAGAGTCCTGAAGGGCCTGCAACGCTAAAAGTACCGCTCTCATTTCCAAGACATTTATGTGCAAGTGGCATTTGAAGGGTTGCCATGTGCCCTGGTCTGTCCTGCCCCAAAAATGCCCCCCCCCACCCAATCAGGGAAGCATCCGTTGTCACACTGGCAACAGGAGGAGGAAGGACCACAGGTCTGCCCTGGAGTACCTGAGGGGAGACCGTCCACCAAAAAGGTGTCTTTTGCATGACTGAGTGATTAGAATGGTGTGTGACATGGGGAGCTGCTGAAAGGACCACTGAGAAAATAGCATCCACTGCAGGATCCGCATATGAAAACGCGCTAGGGGGAGTAAAGTGATTGCTGCTGCCATGAGACCAAGTGCTTTTAGTACAAATCTGGCTTGGACTCTGCTCTGCTGTAATAGGAGCTGAACATGGTTGCGAATGTCTGAAACTCTTTGTGTAGGTAGTTTTGCTGAGAGCTCCACTGTGTTTAAAACGGCGCCTATGAAGGTAATAGACTGACAAGGTGACAATGCAGACTTTTCGAAATTTATAGAGATACCTAGCGCGTTGCACGTTTGTATAGCGTAATCTCTGGATTGGAGTAGTTGGTGCCTGGTGGTGGCAGTAGTCTAAATATGGAAACACCTGGAATCCTTGTCGTCTCAGGTGAGCCGCAACCACTGCCATGCATCTGGTAAACACCCTGGGGGCTGTGGTGAGGCCAAAGGGCAGGGCTCTGAACTGGTAGTGACTGGCTCCCAGCTGGAAGTGGAGAAACCTTCTGGAGCGCCTGTTCATCTTGATATGGTAGTACGCATCCTGAAGGTCTATAGAGCACATCCAATTGTCCTGACCCAGGAAGGGTAGAATGGACTGTAGCGTGACCATCCGGAACTTCGTTCTTTGAACAGACTTGTTCAGCCTGCTGAGATCCAAAATAGGTCTCTAGTCCCCTGTCTTTTTTGGTACCAAAAAGAACTTGGGAGTAGATTCCGGATCCTTGTTGGTCTGCTGGGACTGGCTGGGTGGCCCTTTTCCTTAGCAGCTTTGAAATTTCTAGTGCTGCTTGATCTCACAGACCGGGTGGAACGTCTGGAAGGGGCCCTTTTGGCTGATGTGGGGTGTGAATAATGGGAATTCTGTAACCCTCAGATATGATCGACCATACCCATTTGTCTTGCGTGAGGGAATGCCAGGCTTCTGGGTACAGTGATAGTCTTCCCCCCTACTGCCTCCGAAGGCGGACAGTCGGGCAGCTCCTCAGGGGTGCTAGAAGGGTTTGTCAGAGAAAGATTCTCTGCTACCCTGATTTTGCGGACCCCCACTGCCCCTATGGCGATGCCTGTTATTGTTCCCTCTTCTGCCTCTGGAGGGAAGCTCACCACTAGCGTCAGGCAGTACTCCCTGGGGTTTCCGTAACCACATTTTTCCACCCTTTTGACCCTTAGGGTATGGTCTAGAAGGAGTGGAAAAACGGACTCCCACGGCAGAGAGAGTCTTGCCTTCCTGCTCACACCTGGTCAATGTATCCTTCACTTAAGGTCCAAACAAGGCAGAACCGTCAAAGGGGGTGTTAGTGAAGGATGCCTTGAAGGGGTCGGCAAAGTTGCAAAGCCACATCCAGGCATGTCTCCTTAGAGCAACGCCCATGCCTGCAGCCCTACTCGCTCCATTGGCAGCATAGGAAATGAGCCGCATGGAGGAGTTTACAATGGAGTTCAGGGTCCCCAGCTGGGAGTTGATCTTTTCCTGAGACCCCGCAGCTGATGGGTCCTGTAAAGTATCACCTAGTTCTTTGAGAAGGTCTCTCTAAAAACAGGTAAAATGGCACAAATAATTCAGCAAACACATGGCAAAGGTCGCTGAAGAAAACATCCGCTTGCCGTACCTATCCATAGTCCTAGATTCCTTATTAGGAGGATGGACAGGAACTGAAGGGTCAGCCAACTCCTTCTTAGTGGCCGGTGCCGCCACCACCATGGCATCAATGGGGATGCCCTTAGTGAGAAACTGCTTGTAAGAAGGGGCTGTAATAAATTTTGTGGGCCTCCGGGGAGTTGGTTCCATAGTATCCGGAGCCGTCCACGCCTTCTGAGCCACCACCTCCATGAGTGGGTCAAAAGGCGGGGACACCCAGGAGGTGGAAGGGCGAGAACCGAACGCATCCAGGTACACCGACTCGTCCTTGGAAGGGTTGAGGGCAGACCAGTTCCCCCTCTGTTTAAGGATCTCTAGGATGTCAGAAAATGAGACATTCTCAGAGGGGGACCTTGGGGACCCTTCTGAATCATCCAGGTCGGTGTCAGATGTCACTGACTCCAGGGAGTCCACATGCTTCCTCTTGCATATCCTCTTCTGAGGGGGCTCCCCTGCAGGATCAGGGGAGGCCTCAGAAGAGGAGGATACGCCCAATGGGGCAACCTGTAATGTTGGTTCTCCACGCTTGGGTTCAGGAGGGTAGGCAGAGGCCGAAGCAGGTACCATGGAAGGAGGGGCCGATCGTTGCTCCAGTATAGGAGCCAGCACGCTCCTCATGACCTCAAAGGCGCCCCTATCAGGCAGAGAAGAGGGACCCAGCTCCGAAGAGATGAGAGCTCCTCCCGGCACCGAGAGGGATGGCTCCAAGGCCGATGTCGGGGCCGAACTCACCTGCGCCGATGCTCCGAGAGGGAGAACGGGGTCAGACAAGGGTCCGATGCCACTCGCCCCCTCGGAACCGAGGTGGGTGTCCCGGCACCCGGATCCCTCCAAGGACGGAGCCAATGAAGGGATCGGAGCCGACGAAGGAACCGATAAGGGTGGAATCGGTTCCGACGCCCCCACGGTACCAACCCCGACTGCCTCTGGCTCCGAGCTCGAAGGAATATTCGGAGGAGGAACTGGAGCAGGCGTTGGGGAAGCCGCTGTCTGTTGAGACGGGCTATGCAATAACTGGGCGAGCACCTGCGACTTCAAAAGCCTACTGACTACCCTCTCGAGGTCATGGTCTGAAAGCCTGGACGATCTAGAGGAGTGAGACCTATGGCTCCGCTCTGACAGCAAAGGGGACTTCGGAGCTGACCTGACTGACTCCAATGAAGGAGATCAGGAACACTTTTGGCTTGGAGACAGCTCCGACACCAAGGTCGGAGCTGACTGAGGCCTCGATGTATCGGTTCCAGCTGGAACCGACGAGGCAGAAGAAGGTCCGCTCGGCGCCGGCTCCGGACATGGAGCTGACGGTTTGCCGGGCTTAGAAGGTTTTCCTGACAGAGGCTTGGTAGGAGAACCTTCGGGCTTTAATAAGCCCCTTAGGATGAGCTTATTTCTGCGTTCCTGCAGGACTCTTGGGCTAAAAGCATGACAGATGGAACAAGAGTCCTGCAGGTGCAGAGGGCCAAACAATACACACAAGAAGTGTGACCGTCTGTCAGAGACATCTTCTGACAGCACGAGTCACACTTCTTGAATCCCAATATCTTGGTATCCTTAGACATGATACCACAGGAACGGGACAAAAAAGTCTAGACAAGTATATCAGATGCAACAAACACACACACAACACTTGAAAAGACACTCTCAAAGAAAAATTAAGTTTACTACAGTAAAACAAAACAAAATTCTACACACACACACACACACACACACACACACACACACACACACACACACACACACACACACACTCTCCGATGGAACCTGTACAAAACTACTATAAAGGGGGGGTAAAGGCCTAACCACCTTAAGGGTGGAGAAGAGTAAGGAAAACTATTAAAACGGGAGGGAAAACTAGTCGAGAGACTACTACACTACTAGAAAAGATCTCAGGGAAAAATATCTATCAAAAACTAACTATAAATATAAAAAATCTTAAATACGACCTGGAGCCGGTGAAAAGGCAACCTCGTAGCTGAAGTGGCAAATGAGATCTGGGTATATGACGCCTAGCATTATGGGACATAGCATAGCCTCGAGCCGGTAAAAATAGCTCTCAAGCTTTAGTATTAGGCCGAGTCGGAGCCGAGGTTCGGCTCCGAACCCATCCAGCAAGAATGAAGGCGAGATTGACAACTTAACATCTATGCTTTCCTATGGTGAATATAATGAGGTGGTTACTTAGGGAGTCTGCTAGAGTGCCAGCGTATACAAACTTGTTGGGAGTGGAGGTTAAGATCCAGTCAAAAAGTTTCCCTCTCTCATTAGTTTTGTTGTAGTAGGTAGCTTCAGTTATTAGTTGTGTTAGGCCATATAGGTTTACAGAGTCTTTAGGGCTGTTGAGATGGAGAAGCAATTGATGTTAATGGCCTCAAGGATTATTTTTTCTTATGGGAAGTTGGAAGTGGACCAGGATAAAAAAAATATTCTACCATATCAATGATTTTGACTGGTAGGAAGTAAATTCCTATTATGTTTAGAGACTTGTGTTGGTGTATTTGGAGGAAGGGAGGTAATGACAATTTCAACAGTGTTAATTTTGGGTGAGGAGAAAGGTTTAGGACGAGTGTTTTTTTGTAATTTTTGTCAACCCTGGGGATAAAATTTCCATAATCTTTTATTTCTAGATTTAGCCAGGCTTCCACAAGTACAAGAATCAGGAGGATAAAGTAAGCCATGCATGGGATTCTATGGTTTTATTGCAGATAATTCTGATATTTATATGACAGATTTGAAGTGCAGTTTTTCTATGGGTTAAGTTGTGATAGGAATGAGACAGAGTGTGTTTTTTTTTTTTTTTTAGTTTTTTTGTGTGTTGGTATAGTGTCTGGGGGAATGTCACCACTTAATTCTTGGTAGAGGTCACAGTATTGGTAGAGGGTGAGCCCTTTAAACTTTATTTTGATTTTCAGACTTAACATTTGGATCACTAATCTCGTTGTCCAGTAGTTTGTAGCGCTGGATACAGGTATACAAGCTGATGCTTGGTGAAACTTTGAAGTAACACCAGAGAAGGAGTGTTAAGTAGTATTTGTAGTCTGAATGCAAACATTGGTGGTATGGTGATGAGTATAAGTGGTGGGAATGTGGGGATAAAGGAGGTAATATGGGTAGAAGTAAGATTACAGTAGTATATAACATGGTGAAAAAGATATATATTTAGTTATAGAGCAGATGGTGGACAGAGTAAGAAAAGAGATGTCGAAAGATGTCGTTAAGCTTTTAAGGGGCAGAGTAAGTCAGATTCCACCAACGAACAGCCAGGCATGCATTCACTACCTGAAAATACAAGAATGTTAGGGAATTGGCAAGCACCCTTAATTTTGGAAGTACAATACTGGATTTCCACCACCTCAAGCTTCAGAGTTCACAAAAATAAGTATTAAATCTTGTCTGTTCCACTGCCTGGGCTGTTAATGAGTTACATATTTTAATATGTAAAATTCTAAACTTCACTAAGTTCATGTTTCCCTCATTGATAGCTCTGTGTGCAGGCCCTGCTGAATGTTGTCCACAATCAAATCACTTGCAGCCACAGGAGCAGGTGCGGTTTTTACTTCAAATAGCAGATGATGTGATAATTCAACTAAAACTGAAACAGAGCTATAAAAGAAGGGGGTTCAAAATTACCCGTAAGACATCAGTTTGGAAGAACTGACCCTGTACCTTATAGCTGTGCAACATTTTGTGAGGGTATACTAAACAACTGGTATAGTGTTTTATGGTTTTCAAGCATCAGCAACAAATCATCAATAAAAAAAGCTATTTTCCCCACCTTAGACCCTTTTCCTGTACGTGCTGGTGCACTGTTGGTGAGAATAACCCTCAGGGCTACTGTCAGGGGTTTTATACCTGAATAAATAGATTTAATGCAGGTTGCTGCATCTGTACATCACTCCCTACTTTACCCTCTGAAAAGCAGAACTATATGGCCCCATTTTCATACTTTGGATCTTTTGTAAATGTACTGCAACACATCCAGTAATGAACGCAGATATTTCCATCTCAATAAATTAAATGCTTTCTTGACATCAGAGGAAAGAATTCCCGTCTGACCCTTGTCTGTTGCTTAACCCTCAGTCTACTAGGTGACTTCTAAGGTGTTTTCCTGTTTTTAATTGTTCCAAATGGTCTGCGTTTCTAATACCATGATGGGAATTGACCCCATTCCTTAGACAAAGTTCATACAATTAGTATTGCTTCAATCTTTGATGCTGGCCAGAAGTGCTCTTTTCAGCACCTGCAATACACCCAGAATTCCCTACCCCTGCAGTTTACACTGGATTACAAGTATTTGTAGCTTATTTAAGAATGCAGTTCTTTTTCATTAGTACTGTTGTGCCTACTATTATTGCAGCTATCTGGAGATCTTTCTTCCAATATTGCTCTCGTCTCTGCTTACAAATCCTGATTCTGTATTGCTTTATGTTCATTTAGATTTATACACATTTTGTGTGTTGATGTCTGGTTTACTGTAAGTTGCTGTAAATATTTCAACTTGGTACATTTTTTGATAGCAATATCTCTTTCTGATTGGCTGCAGTGACTAAAGTATATTTTTTCTTTCTATCTTTTTCATGAATTTTATTAGCTTTGGTTTGTATTTGACTGAGGAGTTTGTGCTACTTTTGTAGTCCATCTGTGTTTATTTTCATGTAATTCATGTTCTGGATCAAATAGCGAAAGGGAGATGTTCATCATATTGATCACTGCTGCAGTAGCTTTAGCTGTATGGGTTATATTCTGCCATAGATTTAACAGTTGATCAGCTTCCAAAGCTTCAGGACAGCTTCCACATGCTCAAACTATTAGGCTGCTCGAGCTGTGCTGTCTAAAAACACAAGTTTGAGTGTCAAGTCCATCACAGCTTTCCTGCCGCCAAAAAGTGAGCTCTGCAGGTTTTTGAGGAGCTGTCCATTTGTGCTGCTCCTTTGGGCAGGTAAGTTGCGTTTGAGGAGAAAACCTTCCATATTTGAAAAAAACACATTTTAATATACTTTGCTTAGGAAAGTTGTTTTTAATCTAGGAGTTTGTATTTTAATGGGCAGTCATGAGCAATTATCGTGATTAGAGTAACACGTAGGACTTTCTCCATCCTGAGTACAGTTCAGTATGTTGTACTTACATAAGTATGTCCTGTACACTAACACACATTGCTTCTCTGCCCATGTGTCTTTGTTTATTGACATTGTAGCATGGTTCTGTATGCATCTTTGCCTACAGGAAATTTGCAACAACCATACGTCTCTGTGCCTGAATGTCACTTCAGTCATGTGTCCCCAACCCAGTGTACAGCAGGGAAATATCTGGTTGCTTAGCAGCCAACCCCTCTCTTTCACAAGCTGAAATTCCAATAGAACATTCAAAAGTTCTTTTTTGACCCCCTTAGACAGAACTGTGTTCCTGAAGTGTCTGCTATTCAGCTTAGTTCAAATAGTTTTTTTTTCCACAAGAAAAAAATATATAGAGAGCTATACCTAGATCTAATTCCTGTGTTTTCCACTCAGACTGATTGCTGCAAGAGAATACATCAGAATTGTGGGTCTCATGGCATCTAGAAATCTCATGATATTCCTGGCAAGTCTCCACATTGGAAAGATATAATAGTATCTGAAGTCTCTAGTCCCAGCACTAACACCTATAATCTTTTCAAATCCCAGTTCTGGGACATGTCAGAAGAGAAATATCTTGGTGGAGACAGCAAATTCCCCTAAATCCAGACCTCCCCTTCTCCCAAAGCTTCAAAAAAACAGTCACCACTGACACTTTGGATTTTGTTGGGGAGCAGTTTCAGGAAGGATGAGTGTGCAAGGTGCCAAGTACAGATGCAAGCACATAAACATAAGAGAGATGCTTGCCCTGATCAAGGTACTCAAATATTTGAATCATCTTTGATCTCTTGGAACTCTTCAAGTTTTTATAGACAATACCACAGTCACGGTACATCAACAAGCAAGAGGAACCAGATCTTAACCCCTATGCAGTTTAGCCATGTTAGCTTCAGATGTAGCTTCACATCACAAGCTCACTCTACAGGCATACTACACCCTGTCAGAGAAAGTGTGTCAGACAAGCTAAGGAGGACAATAGCACATCCTCACAAATGGAAACTAGATCGGGGGTCTTCCAAAACATGAACCATCTGTGGGGAGTTCAACTAAACCTCTGCTTCCTCTCTGAACAATCAGCTGCTAAAATTCTTCTCCAAGATTCCATACAAGAAGGCCCAGAAGATACCAAGGACAAAAAATATTTTAAGTTCCTCCTAATGTTTCGAATTGGCAGAAATGTTCCTGTATGCTTTTAAACCCTTTCCACTGATATCAAAAGTAATTCTGAAGATTCAGAAGGAATCCAAGATCATTGTGGGGACTTCCCTTCTGACCCATGCAACAGTCATTTTCTATTCTTTTGGAAATGGACAGTGACAATTACCACCTCACACAGGAAGGAGGATGTTTAATACACTCTAACCCCAAATCAACCTGAACCGACTGCCTAGGTGATTGGGTATCGATTCCTTTTAGGCATCTGCATACTAAGGATATGCAGCAGGAACTACTGAAGGCAGAAAAGCTGCTATTAGCAAATCATTTTTTAACAAATGGAAAATGTTTTCTAGTTGGTGTCAACAACATAACCAGCACCATTCAGGGCTAGTGTTTCTCTTGTTTTACAATATCTGTGTGAGTCATTATCCTTTGGCCTCTCTTACTCTTCCATCAAGGTTCATTTATCCATCCTTTCAATGTTTTTGCCAATGGATCATCCTCTTTCTATGCATTCTCATGTCAAAATGTTTTTGGAAGGGGGTTTACATAAAAGGTCTCTAAGAAAACTGGTGGCTCCTCCTTGGGATCTTAATTTTGAGGTAGAGATGCTAACACTTGCTCCATTTGAATCAGATCACATGACTGACTTGAGGTTCTTAACACAGAGTTCCATTTACAGATTGCTCTGGCCTCTGCAAGATCCGAATTGTAAACTATTCTGGCGAGTCAACTCTATATCATTTTCCACAGAGACAGGGTTTCTTTGAAAAATAATGCTCTTTTTATGCCTAAAGTGGTATCCAAGTTTATTTGGAGCCAAATTATCCATCTCCCTGTTTGCCTTACAGAGACTAAAAATAAGGGAAAGGATACTGCATACCTTGGATGTCCATAGGCAACTCTGGTACTATCTGGACAAAACTAAATCTTTCATATGTTCATATTAGTTGCTCATTTCTTGTGATGGTAATACGAAGGACAACTTGTGACAAAATAGACTATTTCTAAAATGTTGTTTTAGGGTATTACCTTTTGTTATATTCACCATAACAAAACTATTCCAGGCAGGGTCAAGAATCACTCTACCAGGGCCTTTGCTTCATCTATGACTTCTTAGAAATTTGTTGATTCTGAAAGTACTCCAGAAGAAGCAACTTGGTCCTCCGTATGTACTTATACACAGATATACACACTTGATTGCTTTTCTAGGTATTGATCAGACTTTGCCGGAACCATTTTCCAGGGGCTCCTGAACCTTTCCCCTTCTGCCTCCCAAATGTTGTAAGCTAGGGTGATTACTAAGGCTACTGCAGCAGTGATCAGTATGATGAACATAGTAAATTTGTGTAAGCAAACTTACCATAACACTAGATGTTCAAAAGATCATAGATGCATTAGCTGCACCTTCCCACCATCCAATTTCTTCCCCTTTAATTATGTCATTGTGTGTATATATGTTTTTCACTCCTTGTTATGTCCTCTCAGGGCTCAGCCTCCCTCACTCAGATGGCATGAAAGCTCTGCAGGGCTTGGCTCTCAAATCTGTGTTTTTAGGTAAGCTCAGCTAAAGCTACCTAACAGTTTCAGTGCATGAAAGGTGCCCTGAAGCTGTAGAAGCTCGCTGGTTGTTATGTCCTTGGCAGGATATAACACATACAGCTAATGCTACTTAAATAGAACTTTCTGATAAGTAGTCATGTGATAAGAGTGGTAATAAATTATAGTTATAGGTATATTGGGTACAGGAGTGGATAAATTAACACATTGCATCTCAAATAAATGTCTTGTCACACTACTCCATCAGTATCCAATAACTGTAATAATATGGGTAAGAATGAACCTGCAAAGCAGTTATAAAATTTCAGTGGCAGGCTATCTAATTCTTGTGAACTCTTCCTGTCCAGTTTCTTATCATATATTTGATTAAAACTCTTAAAAGCATATTACTAGACCTTAAATCTACAACTATTTTTCAACCCTTAAAACTAAATGAGCATTCTTTGCTCTTGATTTATACTACATTGCTGAATATTTCCTCAACTTATCACAGAACAGGAATGTATATATTTGATTAACATAATATTGACTAGTTTGGCTTTAACTAGTTTAATCTTCCAAATTAAGCCTTCCAAAAAAGGTTCATACTTGTGATGACCTATGGCTATCATATTTAGCACTCCATCTGAGGAACTTGTTATCCTTCTCATTTACTTATATATTAATGCACCTAATTCAGCAAAGACTACAGCCTTCATAAAAGCTCACTTCTTACATAGACAGACAGGTTGACTTCTGTTCTCTTCCCAAAACCTCAGTGTAGTTTTCTCAAATGAGTTACAGTCACTTAATATGATAACCACTTTATACACTTTCTTCTCTGGCAAACCCTACTAGTGAAGACACTGAACTTTAAAAGTTAATGGTGTGACTATGCGGAAAACATTTTAAATTCCCCCAAATCTTTGGAATTCAGAAAATCTATATGTCAAGCTAGACTGCACATAGTAAAACATGACAGAAGCTCTTTGCTAATGATTTAATAAATATCATGGGTCTATTAATCCCCGTCTGTCATGTGTTTATGATGCTGTACTTGGTGTTTACCTATTGTTTAAAGATGAAAGAATCTCCTTGCAATCTACAGCATATAAAACCATCAATCTAGAGTTTATAAAACCATCAATCCCTCAGCTTCATAAATTCATTCCTTATGTAATCCCTCAGCTCTACAAGTCCTTTCCAAAATATAATAAAAAATATCCAATACTCAACAAAACAGGCACATAAAAGCACTCCGATAATTTTCTTCCAAAACCATAAAACTGACCAGAACAACCAGGCCCTTTAGCCCTATATATCTGATGGCATAATTAGTATTATTCAGATTTTTACAAATTATGACACTTGCTTTTCAATTTGTTACATTTTCTTTAATAACTTAATCCATGGAGTTTTGTTCTCTGTCAAACCAATGCAGTCTTTTAAATGCTAGAAACATTTTTTCCTCATGTTCATATACATATACTAGTCCTGCATATGTATATGAAAACCTAACTGGAATATAGTTGCAATTGTGCTTCATCAGTAAGGCAGATAAACCTACATAGCAACATTCAACTCCTTACAGTCACTTTTTTGCTATGGGTTTTAAGAGCTTTTAAATACATTTTTAGGTTAAAATATACCAGACATCTTAAATAATAAATACAAAAAAGAATACCAGAGTGCCACAATCTACCCACAAAAGGTAAAAAAAAGCATCATCTCAAAGAAAACCTCCAAAGTCCGTCATATATCAAAGGTCATGATATAGCAAGAATCAAATTTCAGTGACTTCTACACAAAGTATTCTAAAGGTTATCAAGTCTACTGTAGCATGATCTGGTCTAACAAAGCAGAAACATATATTTCCTTATTTTTAAATAAGCAGGTGAAATAAAAAGGGAAAAAGATTCCGTCTTCTACAAAATATCAGCAGAAAAGTCAGTAAAAATAGAGCTGGACTCCTACTAAAATGTGCTTTTACTTCATTAATCATGCAAAATGTTATTTGCTTCAGAAATTGAAACTACCAGAACAGCTTTTGGTGTTGCTTGTACTTGCTGACTCCTTGCAACACAGTGGTATCTGTCAAACTTGTAGATATATTTAATTTATCTAAAAGTAAATCCACGTGGATGTTTATAGCTGCTTTTTATAAGCTGCTTTGTTCAAAAGATACCTGAGGTATTCCACACGTTGGAAAAAATCAAGATTTTTTTTTGCTTATTCTTTCTGTACTCATATTTGGCATAGTTAATCTTATCTGCAAATATTTTTCTCTGGAAACTGAATGGATTGTAATATTTGTAAATATTTTTGCTGAGTTGCGTGTGTTATCTAATTTCTCTAACCCTCATTCTACCACATTGATGACTGCATTTTACAAATTATTTATCTTTGAAAATAGAAGGGTTGCAAATGCTGTCAAAGTCAAAACATATATCTTCTACAAAAAGTCAAACCTGAGATCATCAGATAAAGGACAGTCATATCCTGTGCTCTGATTTTTGAGGCTTTGCATTAGATAGGGCCTCTTTTGTGGGGAAGAATACATTACCCTCTGCCCCACTTGTCCCATTTACAGCTTCCATTGCTCTCGCCTAAAAGGTTCAAAGACAGAAGTCTAGATTTTTGGCTATTCTTCACTATAACACTGTCCTCTGAAAATATAGACATTGCACAAAATCATTAGTCTCTTAATTCACCCAGACATAGGCAACCTCCCTCTCACTTTAACATTTTTACAAATGTTTGTCTGTTAAGATTTTCCATTCTACCTTTCTGTGGTTTTAATCTCTTCAGTGAAATAACTCCAGACATAGTGAGTTTAGGCCTTCTATTGTAACTGCTTAACATTGCAACATCAATAAAAACAGCAATGCCTTCTTGCTACAATCGACAATGGGAGAAAACATAAATGTGCATACTAACAATATATAATTACAGTGAAAATGCCAATTTTAGCCATGATAACAGGAAAACAAACAGCATGGAAGATTCAGTACAGCCCCTTGCGTAGTCTGCCTCACTTTATTTGGCATGACAGGTAATAATCATCTGTCATACGATTCCCAAATGACACCCGTTGAATGACTAATATAATCTGCATCACCTCATTAGGTAACCGCAACTTGAAATAATTACAAAAAGTAATGAATGCTAATAAAACCTCTGTATTAAGAATTATAGTAATAAGAAAAATGGGCTGTCAAAGTAAAACACAATAATAAAAGTATATACTGACAATGCAAAATCACTCATCTGCACATAAATATATAAGAAAGAGGGATTTCATGTTTTTCACTGTTGATAGCATAGATACATTTAATGGTATATTAAGTCACTGTAAAGGTTTTGATTTTTTTTTTTTTAATTATCTGATGTACTTGTTTTGGGACTTCTATCATAATCTGGATTATTTAAATGCCAAAGAACAGGAAAGTACAGTATTTTTTTTTACACTTAGAAAGTGCTATGGACAGCAGTCTTTTAGATGGTTAGTTATAGGAGTTTTCAGTATTGCAGTCCATGTCCTACTTCCATATTTGAGCAACAATGGAGTTAGTTCACTTAAGTAAGCAGCTGTGGTGTACAGGGGCATTTACTTTCCTCATAGAAGCACTGTTCTTTTTCTTCTCCCCTGCAGCTGACCATCAGCTGCAACTAACTCCTCTCCACATTCACTGGGTCTACCAGACTTAATTTAGCCTTATCCAGACTCAACTTGTCCCATGTCTTGGGCCAGTGAGAATGTCAAGGTTGCTGGTGCACCATCCATCCATACTGCTGCAAGGGAGTGTGCCCTATAGCACCACTACTCCACAGCAGCCTTAAACTGAGCAGTAGCTGCCTTCAGAAGGTGCATTCACAACCTCCCTACAAAGAAGTATACAATCTGCAGTGCTAATTTCACCAGCCTCTTAATGCCGCTAATCCAGCAAGCCAAGGCAGTTTACCATCCCTAGAATGGGTGAGCCTGCATCAGATACTCATTCCCATCCCCCTTACCCAGTCCTTTCATGGCCCATTTGACTAGATGAACACAGTCAGGGCTTTATACCTCTGGGGGCTCCTAGAAGCACAACAGAATGATGGTACTATCATTTTGCAAAAGGCACTTATCGTGTACCTCTAGTATCCCTAACAAGAAAAGCCTGTCATAAATGCACTTCAGTCTTGCTTCATTTTTACTACATGCAGTAGCATAATAAAATGAAACTATTAGAACTGGGTATCAGCATTGATGCCACAGTTAGGTTATAAGCTCTTTTTCATCTTTAATGTTTTAACCTTATTTTTTAAATGTTAATGTGCAGTGATTAATATTTTATTAATTTGATAACACTTTTCAGACCAAAACATTATTTGCCTTAAATCATGTTCTAAACATTTCTTTGCACTGTTCAAAACATAGTAGTAAATGATAAAATTTGTAGCAAAAATCTGGAGAAAATGTAGGGCCAGATTCAGGAAGCCTCCGTGTAAGAGTTATAACTCTTACACGGAGGCTGCAGTTAAACTGTGTGATGTCAGCATGTCATGCATATGCATGAGGTGCATGAGGCATGCTGAATCACACTAGTAACTCTTACACGTAGGGGGCGTGTCTGTAGGCTAAGCCCTGCAAGCGGACACGCCCCCGGAAGACTAGAATGGCTGAAAGTAAGCAGCCACGAGAAAGGCCATGAAAATGTGAATAAACACACTATACAACACATGCCCCGACTGGCCATTAGTGTATAAAGTGAAGAGATGTCATAAAATTAAATTAAATCCTTTTTTTTTTGTTAAACCCCAGAATGTTTGCTACTGTGTGCGCTGGTAATGCGGGTGTGCTACTAGCAATCACAGTCAGCAGTTAGTGGAAAAGGATATAAGAACTAAATATGCAAAGCAAGCCAAGAAATAATAGCTTAGCGGTAGAGTTGCCGGCCTAAGAGTAGGCAGGCAGGGTTCGAGCCCCTACAACAACCTTTTTTTTTTTTTTGTAAATAAGCACTAAAAGCCCCTGACAGTATTGTACAAATGTAAATGTATTCCCTTTGTAAAATGGAATGAAATAGAGCATATATTTTGAAGTAACATAATAATAAAAATAGTCAGAAATGTACTGATAGCTAAGCTGCTGTGAGACAGAGTGCCCGTAGCTGAGTAGTGTTTCAAAAGCTGCAAACTCGTGCCGTTGCCAAGCTGCAGTTAGACAGACTGAAACTGTGTGCAATTAGCTTAACATGTGTGTCAGTAGCCAATTAGGATTTATCCCAGCGACACCGCTTTGCGCGCTCCCACAAGCTAACTGCCAGTGCGCATAAGCGTTACCTCAGCAAACGCGCAGACCTGGTTTAGTGCTTAAAAGTGCCTTTATGGCACTTTGATTGACAGGTCCTGTACTCAGTTTGAAAGTTTGCTAAGAAAAATAAATTCCCACTGTCAGTCTCGAACCCAGGACCTTGGTAACATTAGTCTGTATGACCTACCACTAAGCCATGCCTGCTTTACAAGAACACAGTGCTAAAATAAATATAACATGTAATAGTAGGAATCAGTATAAAGGCAATATAGGAGATGTACAATCCAAAGCATGTCAGGTAGAGTTGTAATGGCCAAATTACTGGATTCCCATACTAGTTCAGTGTGAACAGAAACAGCACTGCTACCTGTTAGCTTGTACATAATAATGTAAGGTAATGTACATATGTGAAGGTATGTATATCTACACATACATATATATAAATATATATTAATACATATGAAATATAATCGTAGGTCTCAGTAGCCATACACACTCACTACAGGAAAAAGTTAACATAATTGCAGCAACCTGAATCTGCAACACAGCCTGACCCCTGTGTGACCTACTTACCCTTCTAACTGCTTACAGGTGGCCTCAGCTATTTGATTGACAGGTCCTGTACTCAGTTGGAAAGTTTGCAAAGTAAAAAATTCCCACTGACAGTCTCGAACCCAGGACCTAGGTAACATTAGTCTGTTTGACCTACCACTAAGCCATGCCTGCTTTGGAAGAACACACTGCTAAAATAAATATAACATGCAATAGTAGGAATCAGTATAAAGGTAATATAGGAGATGTACTATCCAAAGCATGTCAGGTAGAGTTTTAATGGCCAAATTACTGGATTCCCATACTAGTTCAGTGTGAACAGAAACAGCCCTGCTACCTGTTAGCTTGTACATAATAATGTAAGGTAATGAACATATGTGAATGTATGTATATCTACACATACATATATATAAATATATATTAATACATATGAAATATAGTTGTAGGTCTCAGTAGCCATACACACTCACTACAGGAAACAGTGAAGATATATGCAGCAACCAGAATCTGCAACACAGCCTGGCTCCTGTGAGACCTACTAAGCCCTTTAACTGCTTAAAGGTGCCTCCAGCACTGTGATTGATAGGCCCTATACTCAACTCAAAAGCAGAATATGAGCATACTAGTAGGCCCTACCACAAGACCATTGTAACACTAGTCTGTATGACCTACCACTAAGACATGACTCTCATACAGGAATATAGTGCTAAATACGTGGAACATGTAATAGTAGGAATGAAGATAAAGGCAATATAGTATGTCTACTACCCAAAGCATGTCAGGCAGACTTTTATAGTCACAATTACTGGGTTCCCATACTAGTGTAGTGTTAACAGAAACAGCCCTGCTAATTGTTAGCTTGTACCCAATAATGTCAGCTAATGTACATATATGAAAGTATGTATATGTACACAGATATATATATATATATTTATATAGCAATACATATGACATATAGTTGTAGGTGTCAGTATGCATACACACTCACTACAGGGAACAGGCAAGATAAATGCAGCAACCTGAATCTACAACACAGCATGAAGCATGGGAGATGTACTAACCTTCACACTCACAGAACACTGTCAACAGCATACCAGCATGGTCCACGCCCTAAAATCTGAAAGGGCAACGCCTATCTCACATACCCTTTTATAGCAGTGTCCTGAAATCACAGTGAGACATGCAATCAGTACACACCCAGCTGCTTGCAATTAGCAAATGCTGCCTTACAATTGGTGCAGAGGCCATCACATGGACCTATGCAGATACCTACAAAAGCTTTGAGTTCCCACACTACACTCACGCAATACATTCATTGCACAAACACTACGGATAAAGAGAGAGAGAGAGAGAGAGACAGAGAAAACAACCAAACAACAAAAAAGAAAACAAATATTAGGACTGCCAGCAGCAAAATCAGCAGCAAGCAGCAAGGAGCAAGCAGCAAGCAGCACCACTGGCACAGCAACAGCTGCCACAAACACAGGTAATGCAAAGTAGCAGGTTAATCCTGTGTATACTGTGACACCTCCAAATGTATCATAGTTCACTATCTATAGGTATGTGCATGAGATAGGTTGTGTGTAGATAGTCATGAAATATAAACATATGTAATATTGTTGTACATGTGGGCCATAACTAACACTTCCATAGCTTAGAACACAAGGCCAGTTGTGCATATGATGCAGTAGTTCCCAGGGTCAGTAGAGGTTCCTCCTCATTGGTGTGGGACCACTGTGTATGTATGGCACTGTTCAGGTACATATCCTGTAGTATGGCCAGGGATTAATATCAGTCTGTCATGTGGTGCTATGTCCTCCAGGGGTGAATGTAGCACACATCCAGGGATACCATTTCGTAACAGTGATGATATGTGTTCTGCAATGATGAGGGTGGCTCTCACCTGGACATGTGAGAGGATAGGGAGGTTGCAGTCATCTGGGATAACTAATAACACGTGTGTAGGACAATGGGGGGGTACCTGCACCTAAACTGTCTGCAACAATGTTGCCAATATCTGTGCATTTGGTGAATGTGAAGCCACTTAACACTGCAGACAACAGATGCCTTCCGTCATGTGAATATGCCCTGTGCTGCAGTAGCCTCCTACTATTGTTATACAATATGCCTGTATCTGTAGTCCACTGGACAGGATTAATAAGTGGTGTGCAGTTGTTCTGGGTTAGATAACTGTGTGCACAGTACATGCAGTATGTGGGATGTCTGTGGTAAGCATATGCAAAGGTGCTGGCGGTGTGTGTTGTGGCTTCCACTGGCCCAGTGGTCTGCATGCATAGCATCACTGTCATAACTACTGAATAACTGTGTAATAACATGCATACATAGCAAGGTAGTGTACTGTGCTTGTGGTGTTGTTCGGATATGTATATCCAGGCTGAGTAATGTGTGTCCACATCACAGGGTTGGATGGCAGCACACATCCAGTATGTATGGATGAACACCCAGAATGTGTCAGACGTGTCACCTGTGCAGACGTATCTGCCCATTACCTGTGCATCGCCCACAACACACACACATGCAACATATGGCAGAAGTACTATAGCAGTACACACATGTTCATAGGTTCATACTAGGCTATCTGCCCAAGGGCATTTACAAGCCCAGCCCATCGTTTTGTGGCTTACGCCACCCCTTTAGTATGGGGAACCATACCCATTATTTTGCTGTGCCTCTGTCAAGCAGTGACACTGAGGTAATCCCTGGGGTATATCTGCGATCTCCCATCCATTGGTCAAGATTTCTCTTGAACAAGGCCAGTGAGGTGCTCTGCCTCACATATACCGTGATTTTGTTCCACAGCATATGGAGTCTTTGGGTGATGAATCTATCCCTCCAGCATGTCCTATTAATAGCCGTGTCGAGGTTTAAGTCTCCCGCCCTTGTGGCTCTGATGGAGCTAGATATTTTGAGGTGAAGCATATTCATCAAATCTGGGTTTGACATGGCCTTGTATGTTAGGCAAAGGTCACCTCTGAGCAAGCGGTAACCGACTGAATAGAACATACATGGACATGCTGGAGGGCAAATCCTAACGAGAGGCTCCCTTCACTCTGTAATGAGCTCGAACAGTTGAGAATGAACAGTTCATAGGTTCAGACTAGGCTATTTGCCCTAGGGCATTGGTAAGCCTAGTAGAATGTGTTTGTCTTTTGCCACCCAATCACAAGTTATGCTGCTATGCCCTTGTCCGACTTTAGTATACAGTGCCTCTGTCTAACAGCGACATAGAAGTGATACCTGGGGTACAACTATGATCTCCATCCACTCATCCAGATTCCTATGGAAGAGAGTCAATGAGGGACTCTGCCTAACCAGTAGTGTGAGCTCATTACAGAGTGAAGGGAGCCTCTCGGTTAGGAATATGCCCCTCCAGCATGTCCATGTATGTCAGTGCTGAGGTCCAGCTCTTCTGAGCATGTGGCTGTATGGGACTCTGATTGCCTGAGGTGCATCACGCTCATTACTGCTAGGTAGGACATGGCTGTATATGGCACGCACAGATTGCCTCTGAACAGGCAGTATGCCACTGAGTCCAGCTGGATTCACTTTACCTGGGCAGAATATGACATCTGTGTGAGCCATTGCATCCCCTTGATGATGTACTGTTGTCCTGTACCAGTTGCTGTAGGTGTCTGGTTAGGTACATCCCAAAAGGTGCATTGTATGCAATTATAGGCCTGATGATGGATGAGTACAGAGGCACAATGACCTCCCCTGCCATACATGTGAATCAGTCATGATTAGCTGGGCTATATAACATGTCTGTCAATCCACGTTGGCCATGTGGTAGACAAATGACAGATCGCTACCATGTTTCTTCCCAGGTCCCCAACACGCCTTCTGTACTCAATGGCCTAACACCTATGTTGTAATGTGCCACCAATGTGGAGGCGTGGGAATCTGCATTGAATACTGATACTACCCCTCCCTTGTTCAAGTGTTGGGGCCGACAAGAATGGTAACAGCTATAACGTGGTAGTACTGGTGTGCTCCTGTGAAACCTGAAACAGGTTCATGTTACTGCACAGATATCGATGTCCAGAATGCTAGGTAGGGTTTTGGGTGCGTGCATCCTTGGGTCTTGAGTAGCATCACTCTTATTTCCTCATCCTTTGTGATACAAATGGATGTGGGTTTGCCTTATGAGCCTTGCCTAATACAGGCACTATGGGTGTAGTAGGAGGCTCTGCCAAATGTCAATAGGACTGTGGTGACAGGTGCAAGCTGCCCCTAGCAAAGCATACCACCCCAAGATGGCAGGCATTGGCACACCTGTGAATGACACCAGTATGTCAGTCAATTGTTGGAAGGGATCATCGCGCCTTGATATTGTGGCATCATTCTAGGTGAGGGTAGGATGCTACTAAAGGTCAGGGTCAAACTGTCTCGGGCTATGTGCTCAGAGAGCTCTGTAATGTCTCATGTCATGTAGTCCAGGGAGGAATGTGTCAGGCCATTCACAGCAGCATGGACATTGACTGAGTCATACCTGTACCTGCCTTGGGGTTACCTGAGTGTTTGTGTTATGTGGCAGGTCATAGTGCCTGACAGGCTGCACACCGTGACCCTCACCTCGTTAAGCCTGTTGAACATGATGTGAGTGTGCCTGATGATAGAGGCACCTAGTACAGGTGTATGAGGTGTGTTGTTAACTGTTAATGGCTGTGAGTGTTCAGCACATTGGCTTTGTGTGATATGTGTTGCACATGTTCGCTTATGTGGTAGTGGTTGCCTGGATGTCTGCTTAGGAGGTCTCTGCTGCATAGGCAGAGCTGTGGTCTGAGCCTACAAGTATGATCATGTGTGATCATGTGTTAGGTCTGCTGTTGTGGTAGGTCTACGTGAGACTGGAAGTGTAGTGAGTGATCCCCTTTGCCACGTGACTGGTTATGGCGGTATTGAGTAGACAGAGCCTAGCCTCCAGTCTGGTATATGGTTGCATCACTCACATGAGTTTGAATTTGTTGTTAGGAGGAGGGGTTGTCTGTGTACATACAACTGTTCTAACATTGTCTCTGGAGTACCACACTCACCAGCTGGACTGGGAGGGAACTGACAACTGACCTCTGGACATGCTAGAATACTATTGTGAACTCTGTAATCACTAATGATTGAAAACAAGGTCCAGTGGGGAGTGAGGGTGTACTGACATTACCTACAACTGCTGACTGATATAAAAGTGTCAGTGAGCAAATGCCAGGTAACCTAAGTGCAATGTGTCACAATGAAGTAAATGCAACAATGACAAGCAGTCACTTGCTGTCATGTGTAACATGGAAGTACGTACAGTAAGCAATGCAGATAACAGCAGTGAGTCACAGATGTGTTGAGAAGATGTGTACTATGTGGAAGTAGCATACCAGTGAAATAACAAGCTAACAGATAACAAGCATATAAACAAAGGTAGATCCAGGAGGCCTGGATGTAGTGTTTGCTACAACAAACAAGGTGTAGCAATGTCAGTAAGATACAGCTCAGATATGCAGGCACTATAAACCTGAAACCAGATGTCCCCAGCTATGAATGGCAGAGTACAGTCTATTGTCACACATGAGTGCAGACCACAAACCTCGTTAATGTTAAATAACTGGCCTGAAGGCCAACTGCCCATACCAGAAGTAATACACTTGTACACTGGGCCCACAATCAGCAGTTCCCAACTTCAATGGATGAAAGATATGTGTCCTGCCACCACAGTGCTTGCCACCAACCGCCCTAATGTAAAACAACCGGTCTGAAGGCCAAGTACTTAGTACAAATGACATAGAATGATAGCTACACTGTAATCAGGTTTTAACCAATCAGTAATAAGTAGAAGTTAACACTCCCTGTATAGAATGTGTACCATGTATTGTTGAGATACTATGCTGATAACCTGTTTGTGTACCTTTCCAGATAGACATGGCACCTAAAAGGAATCCTGCCTACTCTGCTGCAGAGGATGACGTGATCCACCAGAGCCTGGTGCGTGACTATGCCATCCTGTTCTCACGCACCACCCAGAATCAGCAGGAGAGGTCTGCACTGTGGCTTAACCTTGTTAGCAGGATAAATGATGTTGGCATGCATGATAGGACATATGAGCAGGTGAGACATCACTGCAGTGATTTGATAAGAAATGTCCGCCAGCGTGCTGCAGATATCCGCAGGCAACAGGTTGCCACAGGTGAGGGGGTGGCCGCACATCCCCCCCTCACCAGACAGGAGGGGCTACTGCTAAGTGTTGTGGAACCAGCCCCAGAACAACAGCAACAACCATGCATCCTGATGGAGGTTGGGTCCACACAGCAGCAAGACAGCGTGCAGGTAAGATGCCATATTCATTTATTGTTATTACTTTTACATTTGTTGACCCAGATAGTCTAGCTGGATATAACTTCATTTTCAGTAGAGGCCTGTGGAGAAAAGCTCCACACATAACGTAATAAAGGCAGACAGACAAGTTGTCAATACAGACAGCCAACATAATAGAATTGTACACCAGCCTGTTAATCAAATCAACATACATGTAAGGAAGTCAAACAGTTTAGAGTCATACACAATGTACCGTTGGTTTCAAAGCAATCCTACCTAAAGCATAATGGTTATGCAATAAGGCAAAAGCCATATACATAATAGTTAGGGCTCAGAAGGGTAGAGAAGTAGAAGGAGTATGACAGATACAATGATATGGAAGAGGCAGGAGTCAAGAAGGGAAGTGAGGAAAAGTCATCATGATATATATACAGACATGATGTGCAGCTGATGTGTATAAGGGAACTAGTGTACTACTGTACTGTATCATGTGCAAAACAAATGGCACACATGTGCCCACTGACATTACTCTCTTCACACTTCCAGGTCCCTCCCATGTAGCAACGAGGCAGGCCATACATGCTGGTGAGTCTTTTAACAGTATCTGTAAAACAATTTATAAAACTAGGAAGAGTAGTGTAACTCTGTAGTAGACATGCTGGTGACTGTGTTCACAATAACTGTAATTGACAGGTAGTAAATTGAGTAGTGTAACACGGTACTGATGTGTGTGTTTACTGTGGGTGTGCATGTGTGCAAGTGTGCCTGTGCCCAAGTGTGCATGTGTGTTAGTGTCCATGAGTGCATGTGTCCATTTCTGAATGTGTGCATTAGTATTGAAGTGCATCTCTTTCAAATATGTATTGAGACTGTAATCTGTGTTCCATGTTTTCCTCCCGTAGGTTCTGGTGCTGCTCTGGTGACCTGCAGCAGGGAACCTGAATCTTGTGCCCCAGGTACTGATGATGATGAAATGTCTGTAATGGTGCAGGAAGGTGTGTCTGGGTCCGCCATTGGTCAGCCAATTGACAGTACACAGCTTTCAACCCCGTCAATGCGCACAGTCATCCTGCCGTTACATCCTTTATCACCATTGTCCCTAGGTGATGGACAGTCAGCAGTGGGCATAGATCAGGGTAATGTGGTACCTGTGGTACATGCATCCTCACAAGGCAGCCATGTGCAGAGGCCTCCAATGGTACCACGCAGACAGTCGCCCATGGGTTCTCGTGGGGGCATCCGTGGTCGTACTGCCTCTGGCCGACGTGCCCAAGGAGGTATGTCAACCTCCACTATGTTTAGAACTGTCATGCAGGCACAGGCACGTATGGAAAGGTACACCAGACAGGGTCTGAGGGAGCTGAGAGCATGTCGCATAGCCATGACAGACGGCATGCATGATGTTGCGAATGCTATCCGTAACTTCACAGATGTCGTTGACAGACGTTGTGGGGGCATACAACAGCTGCTCCACAACCAGATGTCCATGGGCCAGGGCGATGGTGTGCGTTTGCGGCATCGACGTGGCGTATGCCAGCAAGAGCACCAGCTGGCAGTGGCCGCGGACGACAACGGGCCCACTCGCGCCTCAAGTGCCAGCACCAGCCCCAGCAATGCTGGGTCTGTGCTGTCATCCAGACGCCCCAGGAGACCACGTGCACGTGGCTCTGGACAGTCCCAACAGGGAACTGTGTCCAGTCAACACACCCCTGCTTCCGATGACAGTACCCAGTCTGGGTTAGTACCGGATACGGCCGGTAGCACCCCTGCCAGGCACAGGTACCGTGTCCGTGCCCACAGACACTGATCTGGATGACCTGACAGGTGCAGTCTGTGGCTGTCCACAAAACCCTGTACATGGCAGCCATTATGTGGGACTGTGTGCGTGCTTACACACATGCAGAAACCTAACACCTAGGGCAAACACATACACACACACACTGCACCAACAACGGTCCACCCTGTACTGCTGCCCCTCACAAACACACATACACACACATGTCAATTGGTGTTACCAGTGGCCGGCTTGGGCATACCTAACCCACACCCTGTGCATATGATGACACTGTGCCACCTCCTGCATACTACAACATCGGTGCAGGTAAAGGTAAACACGTTGCTGATGCACAGGGTGACTACATAGATGTGTATAAGTAGTAACATGTTGGTAACTGTTGTGTGTTGCAGTATAAATGTGTGTATATCCCATCAGTCCTGCTGCAGTAACTGTATGAATGTCCTCAATTGTTATCTGCACCCATACTACTTAACAAAGTGTACCAGCTGCACACCATCACATGCTAACATTGACTATGGCAATGCGCATCTTGTGCTGTTATGTAGATTCAGCTACATGTATCTGTTCTGTCACACATGCATTTATACACACCCTGCTACCCACACACATGCACACGCCACCTGCCATTCCCATTATTTATCACCCTACATGAGTAGCTGTTGATACATGACAGGTACACATTTCAGAAGTGCACTATGTTGTTTACTACTGGCATCCCCTTCTCTACCTGTACTCACAGGGTGCAGGCAACCTCATCAGTTGGAAGATGTAATGTGCATCAGGTACTGTAGTACCCTGATTGCCACAGCAAACATGTTTCCCATACGGAAATGCACACACAGACACATCCCACATCCACACACTTGCCACATTCAGGCTTCAGAACACTATCTAGGTATATTCGGTACATGTGCGTGTTACAGTAGCATGTAACACTATACTGAGTACTGGCAGTTAGTTGTCTGTTGTCATGTTGTCTGTATAGAATAAAAGAATTGTTTTATTATCCTACTCCGATTTGTGGACATTACTTGAAGAAGTGTTACCTTACATGTGTTATCAGTACCACCACCTTCTGTTTTGCAGTTTTGTTTGTATAGGGTGCTATCAACATCACTGCTTGTTAAGGGTAATGACCACCCTGCAGTGCATAGCCCCATGTGGCAAAAGCCACATCCCACCCCATCATTGTGCACACACACTAACCCCACCAACAGTAAAACACATACTTTCCATTTGCAAGATTCAAACCCATACCTAACTGTGCAATGACAGTAGAAACAGACACATTAGCAGAGTGTGCTATTTGCAGTAGTTGGAGAAATCTTTACTAATGCTGTACTTAGAGGGTGCTGACATCATCTGTGTGTAGGAGGAGGGATGTGCACCCTGTAGTGTGTTCTCCCAGTTGGCAAAAGGCAGTTAACCCTCCCAGCATAGTGCACACACATCAACCACACTCATACATTCCCTTTGCAGGATTCAAACCCCCACCTAACTACGTTATGACACTGAAGAAAGACACATTAGCAGAGCGCTATGCCAATTACTGGAGGACTTTACTACAGGTGATATAGTTATACAGTCCTGACATCATCACTGTTTCAAAAGGGGATCTGCATCCTGTACGATACTGTCACGTTGCTAATAGGGACATTTCCACACACACACATCGATGTGTTGGAGGTTTGCATATGTGGGGATCCAGAACACCAGTGTGATTAGTATATGGTTTGATTGCAACAATGAGGGATATACTCCCAGTGGTGAGCAGTTTGTACTCATGTTTGTAAAGATCAGCTCTAGTATATCTGCCCTCTTGTGGGAAGGTTGGTTACCTGTTCCATAGCCAAAGAATGTCTGATCAATGGGAACCTTAGAGCTTGGGTATTGTGGCTTGTGTAATGTTCACAGTCTATGTTTGGGTAGCTGGCATCACCCAGTATGATGGTGTTTGCAGAGTAATCTAAACTCTCCTGTGTCAGCATGAAGGCTGTGTGGGAGACCTGAGTTTGAGAGGGTGCTGTAAGAGCTCCTCTGTGTCTCTTTCCATGTGGTCCAGGGAGGTACGTCCCAACAGGTAGCTGACTGTGACCCTCCCTTGCTCTGTCTGGAGGGCGCATGTCTGTCAACAGCTCATGTCAAGCAAGTGCACACCCCTCATAAATGATGTGGAAACCTTCAAAGGCCCAAGGCCTGTTGAAAATATGGACCAGACTGCAGATACCTGTATAGAGGCATTCTGTGGACACATTCAGGAATGCATGGATCATGAAGCCACATATGAAAGCATGACCCAATTCTCCAAAGGCAGATGTCCTGGGCCGGACACCAGCCATAAACACACTATACAATAGAAGGATGGCACCACTACATGATACAACAACCTCCCAAAATGTGAAGGCACCACTGATGAGTATTGGAAGACAACTACAGGCACCCATATGATTGTCTAAGGCCATCTTTGAGAGAGGATTCCACAAGCCACTGAGGATAATCACAAGGCTGCCTGTAGTTATGTTAGTAACCTGGGTGGTACTACCCAGATATGCTCAGAGGTAATACAATATGTCACACAAAATATAAAACACACAGACATTGCCATCATCCTAGTGGACAGGTTCAATGCTGCCTTCTCTCCCCACCACACCAAAAGGGAACATATGTCTCGCATCACAGTGCTTCCCCCCCTGACATCACAGATGCTCAGGTAAGAGATGCCCTTCCCAAAGCAATAAACACTGCATCAATGGGACCAGACAGTGTCCCAGGCTGTGTCCTACATGAACCACAAGAAGAGCTACACCCAGACATAACACCACTGTTCAATCCCAGCCTTAATACATGATATGTGGCCAGAGAGTGGCATACAGCAACAGTGGTCCCTCAACATGCAGGTGGTGCCGACACGGATCCTGGACACTACTGCCCCATATGTCTGACTAGCTTTGTCTGCAAAGCTATGGCAAGAATCATCAAGAACCTCACATATCTAGATATTGTGGACCTACAGACATGTCACCATACACAGTTTGGCTTTGTCAATGGCAAATCCTGCCTATCAAACCTGTTTGCTTTGTTTGAAACAGTCACCAAGGCCACTGTCAAGGGGTAGGAGGTCCACACAGCCTACCTGGACCTTGCATAAGCCTTGGATACAATACCCCACTTGTGCATTCTAGGAAGCTCACCAGTGTACATATTAACCCCTATGTCACTATGGGTATTGCACAGTGGCTCAAGGGCAGAACACACATGGTAGAATTGCTGGAGCCACGTCAGCCTCCAACCTGGTACAAGTGGTGTCCCACAAGGCAAAGCCCTAGGGGCTGTCATGTTCATTATGTATTTGTCATAGGTACAGGCCAACATGGAAGTACTGTGGCTCAGCAAGTCACAGGTGACTGCAGACTGAACACCATAATCAACTCAACAGCTAACACACGCATCCTCCAAAAGGGACTCTTGCAAACACACGACTTGTGCCACAGCCATGGCCTCAACGTGAATGACAGAAAGAGTATAGTCATCCCTTTTGTCAAACACTAAATGACCACAATGTACCACATATGTGTTAATCCAGTAAGTGCAGACCAAGGAATTATGGACCTTGGGGACGAGGTTGATAGCATTCTACCATTTGACAACAACATGGACAAAGTGGTTAGGTAAGCATGTGATATGGGCCACATCATCATGGGATCCACATGTAGGCCAGGGAGGACATTGTGCCCCTTTACTCATCCCTCATCATGCCCATAATTGACTATGATGAACCTGTCGGCATGCACCTTACCAGACACCTGCAGCAACTGGGGCTACCACATATGTACCTCGACAAGGGGATCAAAGTGCTCAAACAGATGCCACATACTGACTGGTTAAAGTAGTAGCAGCTGTACTCAGTGACATACTGCCTCTTCATAGGCAATCTGTGCCTGACATAGAAGGCCAGGTCATACCCTCACGTAATGGCCATGCTGCATCTCAGAATATCCAGATCCCACCAGGATACACGCTGGAAATACTTGAACTTCAGGAGTGATATACATAGGACATGGTGGAGGGGCACATTCACAACTCAGAGGCACCCTTCATTCCTGATTATTATCCCAATAGAGGTTAGGTGGACTGACTCAGTGACTATCTTCAAGAGCGATATTAATGACTGGATGTGACATTGTAGGGTTACCCTGGGTATCACTTATGTGTCACTGTGAGAAAGAGGCACAGTATACTAACCTTGGAAAAGGGCATAGCAAGACAGATTCACAATGCATGTTGAAAGGCACGCACATTCTGGCTAGGTGGATACATGCCCTGGGCAGATATCCCTGTACGAACCTATAGACCTATGTCTCTTTTTCACCATTGGCCCTATGTGCTGTCAATCACCAATGTAATCTCAATACTCGGTAGCATGTGCAAAGGTCAGTTGTCAGTCACCTCTATGGTACAGTTGTGGAATATGTGTGTCATGTAGTAATGTCACAGCTGCCACATGTACACAGTCAACCCTATCCCTACCCATTGATGTACATCACATGTATGAGATGGAAACACATGGCCAAACTGTAACAACAACATACAAGTCAGTCAGATGCATGGACACATATGACTCAGTCATTGTCCATGCCACCACAGCTGATGTGGGATGTCGCTCACTGGGATACGTGATAGGGAACATGGAAGGGATCACTGAGCAAGTGACACAGGCTGGTAGACCCCTGACCTTGGTTGGCATCAGACCCTCACCAGGGATTCCGACAAATTACTGAATGCTAATGAATAAGTGTATCTACAACACCCTAGCTGAATGGTTCTTAGCATGCAGTCACTGCATTGCTATGGAATACTGTCTTACCACTCCCACAACAGGTGAGAACATGCAGCTCCTGTACATTAACAACATGTAGACTTTATGCCCCAGACCAGGTGTGCATCCTCACTACTAGGCTGATAGCATCTACATCTCACACTGTATATACACATCCCACATGCAGCATCTGCACAGAAGACCACGGTCATAATGTTACCCTGTGCAAATACCATGTATTCACATGTGGCAGGCATCACACATGGTAACTATTGAAAGTCTCAGGTACATATGTGTATTTGGCACACACATACATCATGTGTTCATTGCCATAACCGGTGTAATCAATGTCATGCATTATTGTGAGGGACAACCCACACACATGGGCATTCTGTGTGTGCACAACACACATGGCATGTCTGTAATCAAAAGCCATACATAATTGTGATATCGTTTAGAAATGGGTATGTGCATCCTGTAGTGTGTTTTCCCAGTTGCCAAAAGGGATATATCAATCATACACACTTACCCCCCTTCACACACACTTGCCACCTGCTGGATTCAAACCCCTACCTAACTATGTTAAGACACTAGAGACGGACGCATTAGCACAGCGCGCTATTCGCATTACTGGGGGATTTCCTTTCCCCTGATATACTTATAGGGTGCTGACATCATCAGAGTTTAGAAAGTGGAATGATCATCCTGTGGTGTGTTTTCCCAGTTGCCAAAAGGGATGTTTCTTTCATACACACTTACCCCCTTCACACACACTTGCCACCTGCTGGATTCAAACCCCTACCTAACTATGTTATGACACTAGAGACGGACGCATTAGCACAGCGCTATTCGCATTACTGGGGAATGTCCTTTCCCTGATATACTTATAGGGTGCTGACATCATCAGAGTTTAGAAAGTGGAATGATCATCCTGTGGTGTGTTTTCCCAGTTGCCAAAAGGGATGTTTCTTTCATACACACTTACCCCCTTCACACACACTTGCCACCTGCTGGATTCAAACCCCTACCTAACTATGTTATGACACTAGAGATGGACGATTAGCACAGCACGCTATTCGCATTACTGGGGAATGTCCTTTCCCTGATATACTTATAGGGTGCTGACATCATCAGAGTTTAGAAAGTGGAATGATCATCCTGTGGTGTGTTTTCCCAGTTGCCAAAAGGGATGTTTCTTTCATACACACTTACACACACACTTACCCCTTCACACACACTTGCCACCTGCTGGATTCAAACCCCTACCTAACTATGTTATGACACTAGAGACGGACGCATTAGCACGGCGCTATTCGGATTACTGAGAGAATCCTTTTCTCCAATATACTTATAGGGTGCTGACATCATCAGAGTCTAGAAAGTGGAATGATCATCCTGTGGTGTGTTTTCCCAGTTGCCAAAAGGGATGTTTCTTTCATACACACTTACACACACACTTACCCCCCTTCACACACACTTGCCACCTGCTGGATTCAAACCCCTACCTAACTATGTTATGACACTAGAGACGGACGATTAGCACGGCGCTATTCGGATTACTGAGAGAATCCTTTTCTCCAATATACTTATAGGGTGCTTACATGATCAGTGTCTAGAAAAGGGGATGAGCATCCTCTGGTGTGTTTTCACATTTGCTAGGGGTAACATTTGGACCAAGTGTGTGAGCATGCCCAGTTCAGCCTTCCTGTGGCATGTTGTGTGAAAGATGTCTCATTTATCTAAGTGTGTGAGCATGCCCAGTGTGGGCTTTACATATGTTGAACTCTGCAGCCCATCACATTTGTGGATGAGTGTGACCTTCAACAAATACCTCCAGTTTATGGTTGTGTGTTCTGTGCCATGTTGTGTAGTTACTGTCCGAATGCTTTTTGTGTGAACAAAACTGGGAGTATACTGTGCCTGCAGGTTTTGCATGGGATACTTTGCACACAATTGTCAACATCCGTTCATACTGACCTAACACTGTAGCACTGTCTAGTGTAGTGTTTCAGTACTTTCACTGTGGTGGTCAGTATCCTGGGCTTCAGTCCTATCACTGATTTACATTTTCATAGTGTGCACAACAGGCTGGTTAGGGTCCAGTTGTGCACATCTGCACAAAGGCAGTGCCTCTACAGACCCTGTTAATTGCTGCCCCATAAGCTTAACAAGTGTAGTCTGCAAATCTATGGAGAGGATCATAATTGAGCTCATAAACAAAGATATAGGGGACATGCAGACATTGTACCCATCCCATTTTGGCTTGGTCAGGGCAGATCATGCCTTTTGTACTGGGTTGACATCTTCAAATTGGTCACTTAGGCCATTGTTGGGGAAAGGCAGTCCATACAGCCTACCTTGGCCTTGCTAACACTTTCAACACAATACCCCACTCAGGTATTGTGGAAAGCCCTAACAACTGAAATGTAAACCCATATGTCACAAGATGGGTTGCAAACTGGCTTAAGGACGGGACCCACAGGGTTAGAGTTGCTGGCACTATGTTAGACTCCAGGCTGGTCACAGGTGGTGTCACACAGGGCTCAGTCCTTGGCCACCATTGTTTGTCATGTACTTCCCAGGAGTACAGGCCAACATGGGAGGACTTTGGATGACAATGTTAGCAGATGACTGCACACTGGGCACCATAGTGGACAGTGCATCACACACAGATATCCTTCAGAAGGGACTCACAGTAACTGATAGCTGGTGCCAGGGCCATGGCCTGAAGTCAGAGTGCACAACATGTGTAGACATACCCTTCAGGAAAAGCAAGGTGACCCCAAGCTACCATATAGGTGTCAATCCTCTAAGCACAGAGGAGGTTATCATGGACCTGGGGACCCAGGTTGACAGTCGCCATTCTTCTGAGACTCACATTGCTAAAGTGGCTAGGAAGACCTTCTACATTGCCCACCTGATAAGGATGGGATTCACATCCAGATCTAGTGGGTCATTGTTCCCCTGTACTCTTCAGTTATCAGACCGGTGATCGAGTCAAATGCCCTATTCTGGCTGTATCTCACCCAACATCTGCAGCAATTGGAGACACCCTGACTGTCCCCCACCTAAAGGATCAAGGAACCACAACAGCTGTCATATGCTGCCAGATTGAAGACACTCACACTCTATTCACTCACATACCGTCTGCTTAGAGGTGACATGTGCCTGACATGCGAGGCCATGTCCAAACAGAGATTAATGGACATGCTCCACCTCAGACTCAGAAGATCCACCTGAACCACTAGTGCAGGTGACTGACACCTTAGCAGGGATGTATGTTGGACATGTTGGAGGGATGGAGTTATCACCGGAGACTCCTATGCTGTGGAATACAATCCTGGTCCATTTGAGGCAGAGCACCTTGCTGGCTGTGTTCAAGAGGTATCTTGACCTAATGCTAGTCGGAGAATGTGTTTGTCCATCAACACATTGTGCGTAGTTTGACATGTCATATGTCTTGTTTAGTATACTGTGCCTCTGTCTACCTGTGACATAACATTGATACCCAGGGTAAACCTCCCATCTCCCATCCACTCATTAGGATTCCTGTTGAGGGACTCAACCAGTGTCTTTATGGACAACCTGTACTGGTAGTTTACTCATGTGTGGGGTGGCTTCTGTGTTTTGGATAATGCAGTACAGCCTGTCCTATATATGTCAGTGCTGGGGTTCAGGTCCCTCATGTGCATAGCTCCCTGCCATTCAGATTGTACAAGGTGCAGCATGTGCATTGATTCCAGCTTGGACATGGCTTTCTACATCAGGCACAGCTTGCATCTGGGTGGACAGCATGGCAGTGTGTGGAGCTGCACTCTGTTTAATCAGACTACACATTACATGTGTTCCAGCTCTGTCATACTCCTGGTGAGGTACTGTTGTGGACTTTACAGGTGCTGGATGTGTGTGCATGAGGTACACCCACAGGGGCTGTTGTGGTCATTTCTACTGCTGATGAAAGATAACTGCAAAACCAGAATGACCTCCCCTTAGCTAGATGTCAGACAGCATGGACCATACAATCACAACTGGAAACAGGACCCTCTCCACAAAGGGAAAGTGTCCTGTCTGGTGGACCCCAGCCATAAACAAACTGTATGACAGATGAGGGTTACTAATGCAAGACAGAGCTACATCTCCAAAAGGGAAGACAGCTGAGATCAGCACTAGTAGAAAGCTACATTATCTCATAAAGACATGCAAGGTCAACTTGGGGACATAAATCACCAAAGACAATGAAGGTAACCACACTGCTTTCTTCAGTTATGTCAGACACCTGGTTGTGAACCCTCGGATATGCTCAGAGTTGGTACACAACAACATATATTCCAGTGACCTGACAGATATTGGCAACATTCCGGCGGACAGCTTCAGTGCGATGTACCCTCTCCCTCACCCCCAAAACAAGATAGTTATCACTGCTGTATGTAACCTCACTGTCATCTTGGATGTCCATGTGAGAGCCACACTCAGCAAAGACAAGTACACAGCATCCATGGGACCTGCTGGTATCTCCAGTTGCATGCTATGTGAACTCCAGAAGGGGCTGGACCCATATATACAACTGCTAGTTAACCTTAGTCTTGCTACAGGATATGTACCTGAACACTGGCATACGGCAACAGTGGTCCCACTCCACAAGGGAGATGCCTCCACAGACCATGGCAACTACCACCACACAGGCTTAACCAGCCTTGTCTGCAAAGATATGGGAGGAGTCATGGAGCTCTTACACAGACACATTACTGACCTACAGACCCTTGTTCCCACCTAGTTCAGCTTTGTACAGGGCAGATCCTGCCTTTGCACCTTTGCACCCAAAAGTACCTACCATGAAGATCAGGGTTCTTCAACACATGTCATATGCTTCCGGAATAGAGGAAGTCCAGCTTTGTTCAGTGTCATACCGCATACTTACAGGTGACCTATGCCTGACATACAAGACCATGTCCAATCAGGATTTGGTAGACATGCTCCACTGTAAGCAATCCAAATCCACCAGAGCCATGAAAGCTGAGTATTTGAACCTCAGCACATACATGTATAGGACATGCTGGAGGGACAGAGCCATAACTCAGAGGCATCTCACACTCTAGCAGAGTATCCCAGTTCATGTTTGACAGAGTCCCTCACTGACTCTCTTCAGGAGACATCTGGACAACTGCATATGAGACGGAGGCACAGACTAGACAGAGACACAGTCATGTTATTCAATTACGTAAGGGGGTCATAATGTGTCACTACTAAGTCAGAGGCACAATATTCAGAATCTATTCTGTACACTTATTACCACTATAAGGGGTGGCAATAGCCACATCACTATGGCTAGGCTTATACATGCACTAGGGCAGATAGCCTAGTATGAACCTGTGAACATAGGCCTGGGGCAGTTCCTGCTATTAGGACAGTGGTCTGCAGCAAGCTATATAGTAGTAGTCAGTTTTAGCCATTGGTGTTTGACCATGGCTAATCCATGTTGCTTCTTGTTGTGGTAACAACAGGGGTGTGTGGTTATCCATGCCATTTATTGGTAGTCACCCTCATTTTGTATCTTGTTCCATGTTTTTGCACATGTACATCACTGTATGAGGTGTGACCCTGGTAGTGTCAGGGTGCTGATGTGGGCTTTGACCCTGTTTTCTATTACAGCACTGATATGTGCATTCCCTATACTGTGTGCATTTACACTGCACAAATCTTGCTGTTTATACCTTTGGCATTGGGTAGCATTACATCTAGGTTCCTATCCCTTGTGATAGCTATGAGGTGGGTTTGTGTTTTTGTGGTTTATGATTGGTGAGGGTGGATGTTAGTCATGGTCCTCAGGTGTGCATATGATACATGGTGTTACATTACTTAACACATGGCATTCATGCCTCGGGTGGTGCTGCAGGGCTGCCTCTGTCGGATGCACATACTACACTCCCTGTAAGTTTGGAAGCAGGTTGTGTCATGTTAGGCATCCCTGTTACTGTATGAGTGAGTCAGAGCGGGTATCAGTCCCAGTGTTCCTACTGACCAAGCATATGTGCTATCAGTTGCCTCTTTGCCAAGGCCAGGGCATACTGGGCACGCCTCCTTCTGCCTACTGGGACAAGGTCAGGTTGTTCCTCCTCCGAGTCACCCCCTGCCTGTGGTGGCCTTGGCAATGGTGGGGGGATGTTTGGCCCAGCCCTGTGCTGGTCCTGCTGCAGCTGTTCTGCAGGATCATATTATGTAGCATAGCACATATCATGATCATTTGGGTACATGTAGTTGGTGTGTACTGCAAAGCTCCACCAGATGTGTCCAGACACCGGAACCGTGACTTGAGCAGCCCAAACACACGCTCTATGATATTACGTGTTTGTGCGTGTGCCTCATTATGGCGTTCCTGTTCAGGTGTGTGTGCATTTCTGATGGGTGTCATCAGCCACGGCTCAAGTGCATAACCAGCATCCCCACTAGGTGTCCGTGTGGGAAGTCCCCATTGGCAAATGATTGGTACAGCTGCGTCAGATGCCAGATGTGGGAATCGTGGTAGCTCCCAGGGCAGCCAGCACACACATTCATTATTATGCCCTGGGCATCACACACGACCTGGCAGTTGATGGAGGGGTATCCCTTGCGGTTAATGTAGACTCTACCCGCTCACCGGCTGGTGCTTTGATGCGTATGTGCAGCAGTCTATTGCACCCAGCACCTCAGGGTATCCCGCTATTTGCTGGAAGAGACGATATTGCTGGCCACAACCTCACGGTCATTAGGGACATATATATGATCACTGACATGTGGTGACATGGCATCCAGGAACTGGTGCAGTACCCTGGAGGCTGATGCCTGTGATATCCCCATCATATCGCCAGTTGGTCTCTGGAAGGTACCTGTTGCTAGTATTCTTAGGCCAACACATACCTTGGTTTCCACTGGGATGGGTTCCCTCTGTTGGTTCTGTGTGTGAGGTGTGGCCTGCACAGCTCAACAATCTGCTGCAGGAGCTCTCTGTCCACTCTATAGCTCTACTATCTCCAGCTCATGTAACCCATGGTAGGTGACCCTAGGCCTGTATACTCTTCTCCTTCTCCTCACTCTGGGTTGTCTGTCAGCATCTGCATTATCACCACCCTCAGCAATTCGCCTATGCCTGATTATAATAGCCATGGCAGCCCCTAGCATTTCTGCTCTGAGTTCAGCTTATTTTCAGTTTTCAATTCTGAGAACTTAGTTTCTGGCAGTATCTCTCGTGAGAAACAGCCTGCACTGCTCTTTGTTGTGTTTTAAGTGCTGGGTTGGGCTTCTAGTCTGCCTGTGTCATTGCCTGCTTGTAATTGTTTCCACCAATTAACCCCAGCAGTATTCCCTGGCAGTTTCCGTGTATTTTGGTTGTTTCCTGTTTCCTCTCTGTTTCCTGAAGGGGAGCATTGTGCACACCAGTTTGAACATGCTCACAGTCACTTAAATACGCGTACACATCCCTACACGGTGTTACACGCGCGCACACATCCTTACACGGTGTTAGCTAGGCTGATTCATGCTAAAACAGCGTACACTGCCTTACACACGCACGCCACAAACCATTGTAAACAGTTTGCAACACGCCTCCCACATGTAGAACCTGCCTTACACGCTAGCACGCACATGCACGTATATCAAGAAACTTAGAGTGTAGGGATAGCGTATGCCCTCAATTTCTTGACTTTCCTAGTGTTCTGTTGGGACACACCTCCCTCCCTGATGTCTGTCTGTCATCTGTTACCTTACATTGCCCTCCAATCTGGTACATTTCTTTCTATCCTTTCCCCCCGTGATGTCACCTACCTCTTACTCTGTTCCTCCCCTTCTCTAACTCTTACACTACTCAGAAAGTGCTCATTACCTATGTGGCAGTGTGATTCAGTATTGTAACCCTCATTTACATAGGATTGCCTAGTAATGCTTAGTTACATATCTTACACGGAGCTTCCCCCCCTTGACAACCACTAAACGGAGGCCATATTGTTTTTAGTCTGCAAGTCCCTCCATTGACATTCCATGTAATACATAAATCCCACAATTGTGGGCTTATAAGCTTCGGTTTTAGTTTTAGGTAGCGCACCGCTTTGCTGGTGTGTGCTGCAGTTAAACACAAAAATCCCGTGAAAAAAAAAGTTATATAATTTATTTTTGCAACACTTTTCTATGCCAATGGCCACATATTTGGCCATTGGCATGCTTACTGTAACAAATGCACCCTTTATTTGGAGCTGACATAGCTCCGTTTTTAATTTTGCAGAAATGTACTCAGTTGTCAGCTGAGTACATTTCTGCAGCTAACACGTCCGTTACACGGACTGGTTTGGGCTTCGTGGATCGCTCACATACCTCATTTGCATATCTGTCAGCTGCAAATGAGGTATTGAGCATTTCCACGCCCACTCCGTGTAAGAGACGTGTTAGCTGTCTCTTACACGGAGATTTGGGCTGTTGCTGAATCAGGAGGCTTACACGGAGGCTTACACTACTCTTAAACTCCGTGTAAGCCTTCCTGAATCTGGCCAGTAGTATTTACATGCCAATAGTTTTGCAAACAGATTTCAGTTCTTGAAGTTTGCAACTTCATTCACACGAAAGAAAGAATGTAGTATACATTTTTTCTCAAAGGTATTCAGGGATGTGGCAGCTGACATTTCTAAAATGTTACTGAAAATGAGTTTTGTGACACTTTTGTGTTTTACTGCAATTACATTTAAACTTGGCAATTTTCATTAAGTGCTGCTTTGAGATCAGAGGCAAGCAGACTGTGACTATTCCAGAGACATATTCTGTGAGTTTTTTTTTGTTATCATAAAATCAATATGTAGCAGTCCTAAACAAAGTTCTGTCTGATTTCATTTATGATGGAATACATTCAATCATGATGGTATTAGAATTACTAGGATGATTTATTTTTATAAAGCATTAAAACAAAAAAGATAATGAATTACCAGAAGTACTTGCTGAGGTGCCTTCTGTGTGGAGTCTGCATGTCCTCCCTGTGGTTGCGTGGGTTTCCTCCGGGTGCTCCAGTTTCCTCCCACTTCCCAAAGACATGCTGTAGGTGGATTGGACACTCTAAATTGGTCCTAGGTGTGAGTGCATGCGTGCATGTGCCTTCTGTGGAAGGTTGGGCGCCGGGCTGGGAACTCGACACTGTAAAACTCCACTGCCAATCATGAGTGGACAGGTGATCCGCTGTGGCGACCCCTAACCGGGAAAAAGCCGAAAGAAGAAGAATTACCAGAAGTAATTACCAATTTAACAATATAATAAAAATGAAATGTTTTAAAGGAAAGACATGATCATAAACCAGTACCTAGCAGTATTTTAGTATCATTGTATCAAGGTATAACATTTAAATGTCAATATAAATAGCATCATTTTAGCATTAAGGAAGTGTGACTACATTTACAGTCCATGTAATAAAAGCCTTTCATTTTCCAGACACCAGTTAGTAAAAATGACTACTTGTATGTTTAATTTCCTTTTTTTTTCACAATGGCCTTAAATTTATGATATGCCAATACTGAATTCTTCATAATGATCACTGCTGCAGTAGTCTCAGTAGTCTCAGCTATATGGGTTATATCCTGTGAAGTATATAACTACAGACTAGCTTCCAAAGTGTCAGGGCAAATTCCACCTCCCCAAACTGTCAAGCAGCTCCAGCTGAGCTGATTAAAAAAGACAAGTTTGGGCTCAGAGCCCTTCAGTGTTTCCTGTCTCTGAAGAGTATGCTCATCTGAGTCTTAAGGATTGTCTGTTGGCTGAGCAGATACGCTCCCTTTGGGGAGAAAAAAATACTTCTTTTTACGGATGCTTTATTACTTTCCTCTTCAGGAAAGTTATTTTAAAGTTAGAACTGCTGTGTTTTAACAGACTGTCATGAGACTGTAACATACTTTTAAATGGAGCATTCTTTCTTTCTTTCAGTTTAAAGGTATTGTTATCTAACTAATAAAACATTTTCTGTGGAGAAACTGTGTTTATTTTTCCATTGTGGGGCTGCAATGAGTGCTTTTACTGTGTTTTTTTCTCTGCTGCTGTTGGGGGTTACCTCAGTGGGCAAGGGAGAGCCACTCTTTTTGGTTCTGGAAGAGAAAACAGGGAAGATTTCCCTGTTGTGTTAGAATGCTGTGCCCATCCCTGGGGAAGCAGCGGCTACCACTAGTAACACAGTTCTCCCCATTTTTCCTGTCAAAAAGGTACAGAAAACCAAGGATGTGTCTACTCCTCTTCAAATTTCTTTGGATAGGGGTAGTTTATTGGGGAATGGCTCAACATTTGATTCAGGCTATTGATCCTTCTCATAGAGTAGTTTCCGGTGAAAGAAAGAGGGATGTCTCATTTCCTGAAGAGATTCAAGATTCTCAAACTGAACAGGAAGATGCATGGATAGCTTCACTGTTTTGCCCTCAGATTTCTAATTCAGACTCACAGGAGCGCTCACTTGCTGAATCTCCCTATCAGGATTTCTCTTTCTTTGAGACTATCCTAGAATGCCCTAATGTTTTCAGTGGGAGAACACAAAGGTTTCTCAGTCGCTCAGAAAATAGTATGAGTTGTTACAGAAGGATTATCTAGAACCTACACCCATTCCTCCTGTCCCGTCTTACTGCCTGCAGTAATAAATGTTAATAAAACCTCTGTATTAAGAATTAATTATAGTAATAAGAAAAAAATGGCTGTTGAAGCAAAATGAAAGTAAAACACAATAATAAAAGTATATACCGACAAACTAAAGAGCAAAACCCCACTAAGATGCAAAATCACTCATCTGAACATAAATCTATAACAAAGAGGGATCTTGTGGTTCACTGTTGATAGTTTTATTAAATTTATTACCATATATACATTTAATGATGCATTAAGTCACTGTTGCGGTTTTGATTTTTTTGAAAAAAAAATTATCTGATGTACTTGTTTTGTGATTTCTAGTATAATCTGGATTATTTAAATGCCAAAGAACTGGGAAGTACAGTGTTTTTTATACATAGAAACTGCATGGACAGTAGTCATTTAGAAGGTTAGTTACAGGAGTTTTCAGTATTGCAGTCTATGCCCCAATTCCATATTTGAGCAACAATTGAGTTAGTATATTTTTTATGCAAGCAAGCAATTTTCCTGACAGACAGTTGTCCCTAAAATGGCAGATTGAGGAACTTTATACATCCTGACTTAAATGTTTATACACTATTCCCAAACCTAAACCAGTAGCTATATCCTTAGTTGACTCCTCTGCTGCTAACTGTACTGCTGTTCAACACTAACAGCCTCAACAAAAATTCCAATCATATTCTTTCAAATAAGGATGGAATAATTATTGATAGGTATGGAGAAAAACACAGTGTATACTTTTGCACCTTTGACTTTCAGAATTTTAAACTGCCAGGCTCACATGTTGTAGTTTATTCTGACATATTGTGAAAGCATGACAAATGTTTTATCTATTTAGTTTTATCTACTGCACATCTCTACTCATTGTCTGCAGTGTGTGTATATGACTTTTTTCCTGCAGAAGAAAAACTCTTTGAACTGAGATGCATTGTTGACATCTGAGAAGAGAACTCTATAAGGAGTCAAGACTTACGAATGTTCTCTTCGAACCCCAGCTTGTGCAAAGGATCTCTCGCCCAAGAGTGAGATTCTTGGAATTTTGAAAAAGACTCTGCAAAAATAAGCAAGTTGTCTAAATACAGAAAAATGTGCATACCCTGTAGCCTCCAATGAGCTATAAGTGAAGCTAGATACTTTGCGAACACTCTGGGTGCAGTAAACAATCCAAAGGGTAAGGCACAGAACTGAAAATGTGATCCAGACACAAAACCTTAAGAAATGCCTTAAGACTGGATGAATAGGAATGTAATGATAAACCTCTTTTTAAATCTCATGTTACCAGGAAACTTGAATGAAGAAGGAGAGAGAACAGGAGGTGAAGTGACATAATTTTGAATTTCGGCATGATCACAAACAGGTTTAGGAAAGAAAGATCCAGCACTGGTCTCCAAGCATTTTCTTTCTTTGGCACTAGCAATATCCTTGAATAAACTCCCTACCCCACCTGGGAAACAGTAACAGGTTCTACAACTACTTGGAACAGCATGTGATAAAGAACCAGTGAAAACAAGAGAGGCTGAGCTGGAGGATGATGAATGACCCCCCCCCCCCCCCCCGTAAAGGAAGGATTTCCTCCTACTGCCATCTGTAACCTTGCTGAATGATTTTCAGAATCAATTTGTCTGAAACTATATGAAGCCAAAGAGAAAAATGGAGATTCAAACATTCTGTGAAAAAAAAAAAAAAAAAAAGGGACAAGGGTGGGATGTGTCACAAGGTGTCTTGAATAGTCAGACTTACTGGACTGTCTTTGGTTTTGGGAACTCCCTTGCCATTTCTTAAACATTTAAATGTATTTTGCTGAAACTGTTTATTCTACTTTTTAACAAAACTGGATGAGGAAAATTAGTAAAAGGAAAGTGAAATTCCATGGATCAGCTTGCCCTTTCATCACACTTTTTGATCACCTTAGCAGCATAGGGTCCAAACACAATCTTTATTCAAGGGTGAATTTAAGATCTTATTTTTAACAATCTGGAAGGTTCTGAAAAGGCAGCCATGCAAACCTCCTCAAAATAGTACCAGTGATCATAGCCAACACATTGTGAATTATGAGCAGTGACCAATGCAATACAAGAAACTAAGTTATCTATAGCAGATTTTTTTCCTCACAAGAAGAAAATGCAGATAAAGTTTGTTCTGAAGTATGAGGAATGTTAACATATGAGCCTAACAATTCACAATTCTGAAAATCAAAGTTGCAGAAGTGTACACCTTTTCCCCATACATATCAATCATTTTCCATTACTATCAGAAACAGAAGGACTGGAAATGACTAGGTGTTTAGCAGCAGTGTGATCAACTACAGCTATAGCTGCTGGTTCAGGTTTGGTAAGAGTACATACAATTTAAAAGACTGAGGAACTTTATAAATTCTATCTGGCTTTTTTATGGACAACTGGCTTACTATGAGGGAAAATTACAGACAGTAATAAACATACCTTCTAAAAGCAGACAGAACAAGAGGAATGGATGCAGGATCTAAAAAACCCTTCTGTAATAACTCATAGTATTTTCTGAAGGACTGAGATTCCCACTGAAAACACAGACATATTCTAGCAATAGTTAAACCCCCACAAGAGGGAATCAAACTGAGCTCTCCTTGGAGTCTGAATCAGAAATCTGAGGGGGGGGGGGGGTTGCATCCATCCCTGCGTATTCCTGTTCAGATTCAGAATCTTGAATCTCTTCAGGAAAAAGGGGTACCCCTCTTCCTTTTACCAGAAACTAGTTTACTAGAAGGATCAATAGTCTGAATTAAATCCTGAGCAAGCCCCTGTAAACTACTCCTATCCAAAGAAATTTGAGGAAGAGTAGATACAGGATTTCTTTTTAACAGGAAAAATGGGTCCAACCATTTTACTAATAGCAATGGCTGCTTACAGGGATGGGTACAGCATTCTGCCAGAACAAGGAACCCTTCCCTTCCCTGTTCTTTCTCCTAGGACTAACAGGAGTGGCCATTCTTTGCTCACTAAGGGGACCCCAACAACAGCAGCAGCAGAGGACATGAATAACCCCCAGGCCTTAGTGACTGTAGGTGCTACACTCCAGAGGGATGCAGGGTAAAAGATCAGGTAATGCAGCCCGAGGCAAACTGCTAGACTGCTGTGATGGCAAAAGCTGCTTGTTTATTTATTTTTTTTATTTTTGTGGCTAGGATGAGGACCAACCATAGGACCAGTAGTCTGACCCATTGTCAAGCCAAAGATGGTGCATCTTTCCTGGGGAAGATAAGTGGCAAACGCTGGTAAATGCTACCATTCTAGAAAAATTACTTTTGTGACAGAAAAAAAGACAGTAAAACTCGGTTTTACTTTTGTGGAGCTGGCATACTGTTAAATGCAATTTCACCACAGTTTACTTTACACCACTTTTAAAACTGACAGGAAAAACGAGCACTCTGTTTTAAAAGTACATTACAGTTATGTGATAAGTCCATTAAAACACAGCACTTCAAGTTTCAAAATAACTTTCCTGAAGAGAAAAATGATAAAACAGTTAACACAGAATAAAATAAATAAATAAATGAAAGTTTTCTTTTCCCAAAATGGAACTTATTTGCCCAGCAAAGGACCAGCACAAGATCACTGAAAGCCTCAGTGGAGAGTACTCTTCAGTGGCAATAAAGCTCTGAAAGGTTTCATGCCTAGACTTGTCTTTTAGTCAGCTCAGCTCAAGCTGCCTGATAGTAGTTTGGGTGGAGGAAAAATGCTCTGAAACTTTGGAAGCTGCACAGATGTTGTATCCTCTTGCAGGATATAATCCATACAGTAGCTACGGCTACTGCAGCAGTGATCAATATGATGAACACCCTTATACATTCTTTCTGCCTTTTTTATAGAGTCAGTTGGCTGACCATAGGGAGAAAAAATAGGTAGACACCCATTCTTCAAAGCTGACAGAACTGGTGGAAAAGGTGAATGCTCAGGAAATTCCTTCTTAAACAGCAATTGGGGACTGATAAACATCAGTGACTCTCACTGAAAACACTGACACATTCTTGCAATTGCCTCAAACAGAGACGGACCTCAAAGGGATAATCTGAAACTGAGTTCTCCTTGGAGTCTGAATAAGAAACTCTGTAACTATCCCTTCACCTTCCTGCACAGATTCAGAATCTTGAATCTCTTCAAGAAGGAAGTATCCTTTTTACTTTTACCAGAAAGTAATAAATAAGGATCAAAAGCATGAATAAAACCCAGAGCCAGAACCAATGAACTAACCTTGTCTAAAGAAATTTGATTATGAGTAAATACATGTTTAGCTTTCATTTGTTTTTTGCCAGGAAAAACTGGGGTCAGCAGTGTTATAAATGGCAGCAGTAGCTTCCCCAGGAATGGGCACAACATTATGACAAAACAGAGAAGCCTGCCCTTTTACCTCTCCCAGGGCTAACAAGAGTGGCTCTCCCTTTGCCACTGAGGAGACCCCCAACAGCCAGAGGACATGGCTAATGCCTGGTCCATAGTGGTTGTAGCTGCTACACCAGAAGGATAAGGGATAAAAGTTAGTGGTCTGAGGTACAAGAAATGGCCACAGCAGAGTTAACCACCTGCAGCTGAGGCAAATTGCTAACCTTCTGTGGTGTCAAAGGCTGTTTTCTTAACTTTCTTTTTGCGGCTGGAAGAAGGACCTAACTTGGGATCGACTGTATATTCCATGGTCAAGCAAAAATGATGTCTCTTTCCTTGGGGAATACAAGCAGCAAAAGCCATTAAAAATTGAAAGATTTTAAAAGTCATGTTTTCACACAAAAACACAGTAAAAAAACACTTTAAAACACTCGTCACCCCCTCCTCCCAAGCGACACATTTTTCCACAGAAAATTTTGTTTTAAAATACTTTAAACTATGTTTAAATAGACAGGGGAATAAAAGAGTGCTCTCATGTAAAAGTACACTACAGTTTCATGACAGTCCATTAACACACAAACTCCTACCATTAAAATACCTTTCGTGAGGAAGAATGCATTGATAATCAACAAAAATAATTGAATGGAAGTTTTTTTTTTCATAAAGGTAACTTACCTGCCCAGCAAAAGTACAGCACATTCCTACTACTGATCTTCAAAAGCCTCAGAAGTGCTTACTCTTCAGCAGAAGTAAAGCTCTGAAAGACTTGGCAGCCAAACTTGGTCTTTTAGTCAGTCCAGCTCAAGCTGCCAGACAGTTTGGGAGGTTGGAAGGTGCTATGATATGGCCATGACCATCATCATAACTGTATTGCTGTTCAACACTAGAAGCCTCAGCAAAAAGCTCCAAACCTTACAAGCATTCCTCACTCTAAAATAGCGATATATGCATCATTAGACAGACCTGGTTCAAGACCAGTGAGAACATTTCATCACTGCAGGTTTCAATATCTACTACACATTCATGCCCACTGCACTAGATGAAGGTACTAAAGGCAGTGCTGTATCCATATTTTTAAGAAAACATTTCACCTCCAGACTCTTTAGACAAGATAATGGCTTGGAATGCCTTCACAAACAACTTACTATTAACAAAACCCCTTATCATATCATAGTTCACTACAGCAACCCCTTTATGCCCCTTTTCAGCACCTACCTCCTACCTAAGTATTGAGTCACTATGCATTAAGCCAATCATTCTTCTCCTCGGAAACTTCAACTACCACTCCATTACGGAGAAACTTATATAAGCTAAAACATGCATACCTAGAAATTTATGGACTTCATCAATACAAACTCTCTAGATCAACTTGTCCTCACCCCACCAAGGGGCAATAAAATCCTAAACTTTGTCCTTTCCAATGTGGGGCAACTTTGTTCCCCACCAACTGTCACATTCTGGTCAAATCAGACAACAAACCAGTCACAATCATCATAAGACTGAAGACACAAACATTATCCAGTACATCAATAATCAGTGGTTATGCAAAGGCTAATCTGATAAAACTGAGTGATGACTTGATTAAATTAAAAATCCTCCAACGTGATGAACCCACTGCTCATGCCGAATCCTTTACCACCAGATTCTATGCATATCTTAAACAGCAGCATAGGTGCATCTGTCCCCCTCCAAAGTAAATAAAATGCTAAATTTTAGAAATCCCTGTGATGAAACCGAAATATAAACAGGCTCTATAATAAAAGAAAAAAAAAAAAAACACTGCACACAAAACTAAAATTTAACTCTCAAAATGTTAAAACACTCATGCTAAACATAACAGGGAACCCTGAACCCTGATCAAGTCAATAAAAGCCAGATAGGAGGCAAAAATAGCCATAAAGTTGAAGGATAGCCACAAATACTTCTTTGACTATGTTAGAAATCTCAGAAACAATACACAGCACTGCAGAGAGCTAAGAGTGAATGATATCACGTACCCCTCTCCAGAGTATAGAGCCAATCAACTAATAGACAAATTTAGCTTAAGTTTCACCCGCCCCCACTCTACCCTCCTATATTACCAGATCGGATACTTACATCTATACCACCCCCTCAAATTTCCTAAGAACATGTCCTCAAGTTACTATGCAAGGCCAAAAAAAACACTACTTCCACAGGGCCAGGTAAGATACCTGGCAGCCTACTAGTCAGTCTGAAACAAGACTTGTCAAACCCCCTAAAGAAGCTATTCAATATTAGCCTCCAAAACAGGCATCTTGCCAAATGATTGGAAGACAGCAACAGTCATCCCCTTGCACAACAATGTAGCATCAACTGACCCAGATAATTATTAACCCATACACCTGACCAGTTTTATCCATGAGGCATTGGAAAGGATTATGCAGTTAATAAACGGGCAATCTACAAAAATTTAATCCAAACCAGTTCAGATTAGTCAAGGGTGGAATCCTGCCTATTTAACTTGGTTGACATCTTTGAGAGGATTACTGAAGCAATGGATGAGAGCAAATCCATACATGCCACATTATCTAGACCTCACCACCACCATCCTATATTCATTTTAGGTAAACTCTGCAAGTTGAATGTAAACTCTTGCATGACTCATCGGATTGCATATCGGCTCAAAACAGAACTCAGGAAATTAGGATGGGTGGCTCGACCTCCTCTAAGAAACCTGTTAATAGTGATGTACCACAGGGTTTGGTCCATGGGCCACTTTTTTTGTCATGTACTTTTTGGAGGTCAGAGCAAATTTTAAGTGTCTATGGTTCACCAAGTTTGCAAAGGACTATACACTTGATGCTATCATAAATGCCGGAGAGAATAGCAAGAGCCTCCAACAGGGTCTTTCCCAAACAAATAGCCGGTGTCAAAATTATAGACACAGACTAAATGCCAAGAAATATATACACAGTATCCCTCAGAGAGGATCACCCTTGTGACTATCACATTAACAACAAAACATAGACAGTTGATCCTATAGTCAGGGATCTGGGAACCAATATTGTCAATGAACTGTCCTCTGATCATCGCATATCCACCATTGTAGTATGTGATGAAAAAGGACATCCTTACAATTAAAATGTCATATTAAAATAGGACAGCCATTGAAAAACACAGCTATGTAAAGCTATTATTTGTTTCATACAAGCCAGTTTATTCTGTGTATCCTTACTAAATGTTGCACATCCATAATGAAAAACTTAGTACTAATACTTGTAATACTGTGGAATACATATACTACTAGCATGCATCAGAAAATATTTCCCGTTTGCTTACCATTACATTTCACAACCTTCCACACTGGCAAAATGTGTTTCCCATTTACTATGTTTGTAAGAATATTCTTCCCAGCTAGTTATGAAAGTCAGGGAGGATTCAGGAAAAGGCATCTCCTTACAAATATAATTACAAGAAAATGCATTTTTTTCATTATTGACAAAGTATTTGCCCCAAAACACAAGCACTTCATTCTAAATGTTATGTAGCTGGCATGATGAAATTATTCTCAAAACATTTCAGTGGGAGCATTAGTAGTGGAAAATTATGCCTCCCTGACTTTTAATTCTTAAGACTTCTCATATGACTGGCATGAAAGCTAACCAGCTTTTCCTTGTTACTGTATTCCATGAAAGCATACACATTTTCATGGGTTGATCACATGACTACCCCTCAAAGGGAAAGGGATCAGTGTTGTAACATCCCCAGAGTAATTTTGGATACCCCCTTTCTTGGGCTGAATATGACTAGAAATGGCTGGTGATCTGTAATCAACATAAATCATGATGGCATTTGTTGAATTCATTTACTCCCAAAGCCAGATAGAATAAACACTTCTCTTCAATACAAACTTTGATGAAACATATATACTGTAAGTTTTGAACTTTAGTAACTTATGGTATAAATCTAGTGTGTAATTGGAGAGTATTTCTTTAAGTAATTGTTTTTTTTATTGGTGTTTTGTGTAATGACTTAATTGGAGCATTAATTGATGCTTTTATATAATGAATTTTGTGTGCGAAATGTTTGATCTCTTGAAGACTTTTGAGCAGAGGCGCTTAAGATATATTAAACTCCTGAAATTTGAACTTGTTCCTTCTCTTTTTTGGTGTATTTTTAATTATTTATTTTAATTTTGTGATTTATGGCGAGTGATCCTGATTTCCAGCTGCCCAGGATCTTTAGAGAGGAAGGAACGAGTGGTATTCAGAGGGCTATGGTGCAGTATGTCTCTCCAGGTAATGACAGAGTTCCAAAATATGTACTTGGAAGCAATGGGAATTTAAGAGAGAATCAGACCCCTGCTTGGAGAGAATTACTTGAAGAGGGTCGGAACCAGAGGGTAATAATCCCTTTTTCATCTATTGGTCAACGAATGTGTGTCTCTCCAGCCAGAAGTGCAGGAATTTGTAAATAACCTGGAGCAACTCTTAGCAAATTATACTGCAAAGAATTGTCTCTTATTGAGTCTGCAAAGGTATGGAGAATTGGATATTTCTCCTCGTGGGCTTAGGGTTTATAAGAATCCTTCACTGCCTTTTAACCCTTTACAGCCTAAGGATAAAGTGTTTAAGCGGCAGCTCATAATTGTGCAATGGAAAGGATTAGAATACTCATCAAATGGGACATGGGATAGAGATTATTAAAAGAAGAAATAACATATTTATGCTCCTCTCTGTCTGCTCAACTTAGCTCAGGTCATTCTGAATAACTAATAAGGGGGATTAACGAAAAACTGCAGGATTTCTCCCAGAAACTGACAGAACAGAAAACCAATAAAAATAGACACCAGAAGGGTGGGGCGGTCCCTAGGAAGTTAAGTAAAAAGACAGCATGGAGTCTTATTTGTATCTTCAGAAACAAGCACTACTGAATGGGAAGAAGAGGAAGAAATGGCATATCCCCCCATTACTAGCTGCACAGCAACCAGGTTATTTGCTTAGTAACTTTCGGAGCAGTCAGAAAGAAGGAACCAAGGTCATTTTGAAACGACAAAAGACAGCATTGACAGAAAAAGAAACGGTACTGATATTAAAACTTTTTTGAATATTATACAAGAGTCATATTACTTCAGTAATACTGATAATTTAGTATTAAATTTGTCTGGATGTATATTAAATGAAATGTTGGTCCTAAATCATGGACTGAAATCTGTACCAACAGTCTTGCTGAGAACATGTGTTAAAACCAGATATGTTCTGCTTTCCAAGAAAAATGCATTTAATTATTTTTTTCTTAAACAGCAAGCTTATGATTGTGATATACAGGAATTGTTAGATAGCACAACTGAAACAGATGATGATGAAATTTATGTTTCATGTGATTTGTCCTTTCAAGATGAATTTAACGCATACTATCTATTAGATACATCTGATATTTGTATTAAAAGTGACTTTATATCTCCATTTATTAATGAGAAAGTTAAACACTTTTCAGCAATGGTTGGATTTATTCTTGAGAGAATGTGTTTGGATGCTTTAAAGGTTAGGGCAAATGTTTATAATTTATCCAAAACTAGACGGCTGGCTTTGAAAAGTTTGAATAAATGATGTGATCTTGTAATTAAGCCAGCTGACAAAGGTCAGAAAATTGTTGTTATGCATTTTATGCAGTATAAAAAGATGTGTGAAGAAAATCTAAATGATGTTAATGTGTATAATAAGGTAACAAGTTTGGAGTATAATAGGGCTTTGTTAGAATTTAATGATTTAATAAAAAAAGGTTATAGGCTTGGCTATTTCTCTAAAGATGATGTTGAAAAAAAAGTTTTCAACCCAAGGATGTACTATGGCCAGATTTTATTGTTTACCAATGATTCATAAGAGCTTTTCTTCTTCTTCACCTGGTCACCCTATAGTTTCTGCTACAAAATATATTTTGCATAATATTGGAATTCTGTTGCATAAATATTTGTTACAATCAGTTAGGAAGTTGATATCTTATATTCGTGACTCGTTTGACTTCTAAGGAAAAATACAGACTATTGACTGGAAAACTCAAAACTACTGGTTAACTACAGATGTTAAAAGTCTATATACAAACATGAGCCACCGTTTAGGGATATAAGCAGTTAAAGTATTTTTTTTAGGGGATAATCCATTAAAGAATTATGTAATAGAATTACTTTATTTTTGCTTAACACATAATTATTTTGAATTTAATGGAAAAATATTTCATCAAGTAAAAAAGACTGTGATGGGGGGATCTTTTGTCCCCATGTATGCCAATTTATTTATGGGCCTTTTTGAAAATAAGCATTTATATCAGATGGAGTTTTATAAAAAGTATGTAATAAAATATTTCAGATTTATTGATGATCTTATTTTTTTATGTGAAGGTGGAGAGAATTTAATTAAATGACTACAGATAACTTGCAATGCAATGAATTTGGTATTAAATTTGATTATACAAATTAGAAACAATGTTTTTTTTTTTTGGATATAGAATTAGAAAGTAAGGTGGGTGAAGATGTACAGACTAGAGTACATCGAAAATTTCCTGATAATAACCATTTTTTGGATGACAGCAGCTGCCACCCATCCCATTTAATAAATTCATTACCTTACAGTGAATTTATAAGGGTTTCAAGGCTTTGTAATAGAAGTGAGATCTTATGGGAAGAATTAGGAAAGGCCTGTAGATATTTTTTACAAAGAGGTTATGATTTTTGTGTAGTTGAAAAAGCCTTGGATAGATTGTTAAATAATAACTGGTATGAGGGCTACAATAGGAGTAGAAATAATGATATTTTATTTCGAGAAATAGGGGAAATATTGGACAAATAGAGGCCAAAAAGGTTTATTTTGTGACAACATATAACATTATGACTGAGGAAATATTTAATGTTATAAAATATTATTGGGATTATTTGTTAAAAAGATAAGAGGTTAAAAAATGTATTACCAAATAACCCCCTTCTCTCTTTAAGGAAAGGATGTAGCATAAGGGACATATCAGGTTCCCAAAACAGAATTATGTGTAGAACCAAAGTCTATGGGAACTCTGGCATGTGGGAACTGTTCCATTTGTCAATATGTAGTTCCTTTTTTAGATAAAATGAATCATGTGACTTATACCCCTAGACTGTGTAAATTGTAACACTATAGGTGTTGGTTATGCACTGAGATATTCTGTAATCTGTTTTATATTGATGAAATGAAAAGGTCTTTTAAAGTGAGGATGCAAGAGCATCTCAGGGATATTAGAAATGAAAAAAGTGAAAGCCCCATAGCACATCATTATACGTTGTGTCATGGGAGAGTATATGTTTAGGGGGTACAATTGTAGAAACTGTTAAGGGTGGGATGAGATAAAAATAAAGAAAAAAAATGCTTTATAAGGAGACAGCATGCATTTTAAAGTTTGGAACTCTAGTACCTTATGGTTTAAATCTAGAGTGTAATTGGAGAGTATTTCTGTAATTAACTGCGCTTTTTTTGGTGTTTTGTGTAAATGACTTAATTGGAGTGTTAATTGATGCTTTTATATAATGAATTTTGTGCATGAAATGTTTCATCTCTTGAAGGCTTTTGAGCCGAGGCGCTAAGATATAGTAAACTCCAGGAATATGGACTTGTTCCTCCTCTTTTTTTGGTGGTATTTTTATTTATTTTAATTTTGTGGTGTTTAGATTAAAGGTTTCTCTCCATTACAAACTTTGATGAAATGAATATTATACTGTTATCTAATAACATCTTCCATTTCAAAATAATATATTTCAACCATTTTACTATTTCTAAAATCCCCTACATTCCACTGTTTCTTCTCTCCTGCCAACATTATATGTATATTTCATATTCTACCAGTTTGCTATTTTCACTTAACAAATGCTTTAATTAGCATATTTTTGCCTCCTGTTTTATGCACCATTGTAAATTGACTTGTTTAGTTCGGCCAGGTGACAGAGGGACCGAATGCAGTTGGACATGGTATAAAATGATTTGGGTGGACTAAATTAGTTTTACTTTGTTTTTGTGTGTTGTATATGCCATACATTGCAATTCCCTATGTAATCTATTTGTTTTCTACAGTGTATAGTCTTGTTTCTAACCAGATGGTTCATGTGGTGACTGAAAGCGTCTCAGGACAAGTCAACCTCTCCAGTGTTTAAATATCTAACTCTTGTTTGACTTAACATTCAGTTCACAGATCACATTCCTGGTCCAGTCTAGTTCATTTTATAAGTGCAACAACTCTTGCTACTACAATCTGTACTTCCCTTCCACACTATTTCACTCACTCACCCCATATTTTCCATTTTTATTCTCTCCATACACACTCTCCCTTTCCCCTTCAGTTTCCTTTTATTTAAAACCCTAAGGGCATCCTCTTCATTTGTTAATTTACTTCTGCATGCTACAATTCCTAATTTTCTAACATGAATTCCTGCCTAATTGTATCCTTAATTCCATACCACATCAGCATAATCCAATTTCTCAGTAGTCCTTCATTCTCTGCAACATAGTTATTGCATTTTCTATAACTAATGTAAACTTAAAAATACATCTGGCATACCTGATCAACAATATCTTCTTATGATAGGGACCAAACATCAAGGAGTGTTTTCACAATTTTGCATACTGTATCACCTCTTATTGTACTACAACTCTACATTTATTACAGGATTCCACTCTAAGAATTATGTCACACTGTTTCTGACTGTAGGATTCCCCTCCAAGAAATTATTACACATACTTGATTAAAATTCCAAAGCAATTTATTGCAGGTTGCACTGCTGTTTCTTCACAGATCTCTACTGCAAGTAGGTAATCAAACAAATGAACTGCCCTGTTCAAACCTCAGCACTTTCCTGCATCTGTTGACCCCCAATTTATTTTAGGTATAAATGCATAAGGTACTGTTCTGGTGTTGCAGGATTTTAGGCTAGCATCCACTTTTGAGATGACTTGCCTATAGTGTACCAGCTAACATGACAGCTTTTTCAGCCAGAATTTTTCACAGCAAGTAATTACCATCTTCAAATTCTTAACAGATGTCCAGTTCAGTTCTCTGCTCTATCCAGTCTACACCAAATTGCAGGACATCATGTTTCATATGTAAATTCACATTCTGTGTTTTGGCTTCATATGTCATAGACAAATTTATTTGAAGATTTCTTATCTGTACAGATCTTAGGAAACTCTTCTGACTTAACAAGTAGTGTGTGTGAATATTTTCTTGTGTGCCTACAAAGAAATCATGAACAAATGCATATAAAGTAACTACTAAATTCAGTAGTAGATTTTGCACCTACCATTTCTGGGGTAAGTAAAATAATAATTCTTTTGATTCATGCTACATAACTCTAGCACATCAAATCATAATTTTCTCAGTGATTAAATCTGCTTCACAGCCCTAGGAACCAGAGTTCAACCCAAGCACCTGATTACCATCACTGAGGAAGTTTTAATGCCCTACCATGTCTAAATCCATTTGCTCTGGGTACTTTGGTTTACTGCATGACCCAATACAAATGTTAGCTAACAGGCTACATTAAAATATCTATGTATGTCACATCTAACTTTAGGACTGCAGCCATGTTATTAGTAAAAAGGGTCCATAAAGGAGCAGTTCATTAATTTGGTTAATGAAAGAGGGAGACTCTTCTAACCAGTGTGTGACAGTTTCCTTTTCTGACCCCAAAACATACTGAATCCATTATTTTTTTAAAAGTTTTGAATCATGATGATGACAAAGCAGACTGTGTCATTTTTCCATATTTACAGATTTTCTTAAAATTGTCATTTTACAATTCATACAGTAATTTTGATTAAAATAGGACATTGTAGCTTAAGTTGACATTCTCCACAATGAAGATAGGACTGACTTTTACATAAGATAAAATGCATAACAATATAGTGATCCACATCCTGCTGGAATTCTGTTGTGTTTTAACCATTATTCTTATAGGTACTACAATAGCACAAGTGCCAGATCTTCCTTACACACCTGTTTTGTACATTTTCACATGTCATAGCTAGGTCATCTGGGGCACTGTGCAGTTCTTCAAGCCAGCATTCACCAACAAAAAGTTGTGGAAAGAAGTCTTCCCGAAGTTAAAACTCCCTTCCAAAAAAGCCATCTGAAAATCCAGCAAGCTACATGCGCTTTTCAGTTACAACTGCAAAAACAGCGTCAAATTCATATACGAAGTTGCATTGTCCTGTCTCAAGTCACTGCCAGTCCTGCACTCCTATACAGTCAGCACCTGCAAATTGCTTCCCCTACTATCTAGTCCCTAGGGCAGACACCTACGTCACCCCACCCTAGTTCAGTTCTATGTATATACAAGTCAACCCGTTTTGAAAATGGCATTGTCGCATTAGTCCATGAAGCACCAGCATCCTTTCAGGTTTGTAGGTTCTATAACAGGAGCTTAGTGAAAGTTCAACACTTACCAGAAGTGCACAGTACAAACTTTTCTATAGTCTAAAGAACACAGTAATTGTGAAGACATGGGGATAGTGTACCTGGCAAAATGCGTGTGCCGTCAAGCATTTTATGTGAGAAAGACAGGATGTAAACTAAAAAGAAGAATTTACAAGCATTTGTATGAGGTACAAAATAAAAAAGAAACAAACGCACTCTATAAACATCAATTAGAGTGCTTGGTGCTCACATTATTTATTCTTTGTATTAGAAAATGTGAGAAACGATGAAAGGGATGGCTTATGGGAAGAAAGTATTGAATGTAGAGAGATTGGTGGCAAGTAACTTTGCTAGCTAACAAATGGCCAGGGCTAAATGATTGTATCTCAATAGCCCCCCTTCTTAAATTAAGTGCTGCTAAATGATAAGGTCTTAGAATATGAACTAAAAGTTTTTAGGGTTTTATTTTAATCACATATTTACTATTCTTTACTCTTGTTCATTTATTTTAAAATGAATTTTTTAATAGGCGAATGAGGTTTTAAGAAACCGTTTGTAACATATTCAATTTAATTTTATTTTCATATATATATTTTGTATTCATTTTTTTATTTGGCCTAAGAGTTTTTTGTCTGTTTCTTTCATAAGATTTTTAACCAGGTGATTTACAGTAAATGTTTTAGAATGTATTTTTTTTTTAATTACTGTCTTTTACCATAAGGTGGTGCTATAATTAAGTTTGCATAAGGTTTTATCATTTACGATTATTTTAATATTTATTTTTTATAGTACTCAGTTTTTATAATAACTTTTGTATGCAATTTCATATCATTCATTTTTTTCTTAGATGTCTTGAACAGTTTTTTTATACATGAATTTTGTTTTTAATACATATACACAATTTGTTTCTACTGCTCTTTTAAATGTTCGTGTTATGCTTAATTGGAAGTCCTTGATTGGATCTTTTCAATTTGAAAGTATTTAAATAACCATTGGAGACAAGACAGTCACCCTAATCCTGACCCCAGTTATCACAATCAACATCAAGACAATTCTCTTCCACACACGACTATAACCCCACAACAGTCGACCCCTCACCTCAGTAATCTAACTTTTGCCACCATAAACATTAGAGCACAAGAAATAAAACTACTGAACCAGATGCCTGGGTTACCAAACAAGCCTGATAATCTTGGTATAACTGTAATATGGCTAAAACCCAGTACAAAAAAACTCTAAAATTACACCCCAAGCTATATCATCATCCATAATCACTGTATAAAGAAGAAAAGTGTTGGCATTGCTTTAATATTTCTCAACTACCACCACATTTTCCCCTACAACGAATACCAAAATTCAAGTCAGCACAGCTTCTTATTACTTTCCTGAAAATAAAGATGTATTACTGTCCTTTACACCCCTCTTGCCAACAATACAGCTAATACTGGAAGATATCCTACACTGGATATCCATAACAACTCCACAATAAAAACTACTACTAGGTGATGTCAATATCAATTGGTTAGACATAACCTATAACTTCCCTAAATCTGGCATGAACTTATACGATTTCACACAACTAATTAACAACCCCACACATTATAGCAAGACATCAAACTCCTTATTACAGTAGCTCCTAATATCAGATCCAAGTAAATTCACCACCACAGGGTACAAAGTCAGACTCTCTCAGTGACCATCTCCCAATCAATGCAGACATATCACACATTCACAAACAGCACATTTATAAAACAACACATAACCTGCCCAAGTTTAACCCTGCAATGCCCTTTACTACCCTATCATCCACTAACTGGAACTTCCTAAAAAGTCTTCCATTAAGTATTTATTTATTTACTATTTATTGACATTTGTTTACTGGGAAAGTCCAACTGGGTCACAAAAGACCATGTTCAGTGGAAGCCTAAGGAGAAAAGTTCCACTTAACAGAGAAAATAAAAACATTTCAAACACATTATGTAAGAAACAGTTGAAAATTATACATGTGAAAAGTAAATATTATAAGGCATAGAAATATACTGAAAATGTTACAGTGAGAACAATGAGAAAATAAGAAGTTATGTACCTACCATAACGTTCCATGTTAGTTGTCTTCTCTCGCCTTCTTTCTTGCTTGATGGGTTCGGAGCCGATCCTCGGCTCCGACTCGGCACTTGCTAAGCTCGAGAGTCACTTTTACCAGCTCGAGGCAGCCCCATATCCCATGATGCAAGGCGGTAAGTACCCAGATCTCGTTTGATGACAAAGGGCAATATCACCAAGCATAAATACTTCCCAAAGGAAGAAAGAAAGCCTACAGGATGAAAGAAGGACCAGTTCTGAATGGTCTTCAGCATAACAATCTCTTGTAGAAAGGTCTGTTCAGGCCTGGGGAAGGAGGGAGGGTCAAGAAAGAAGGCGAGAAGACAACTAACATGGAGCGTTATGGTAGGTACATAACTTCTTAATGTTAAGTTGTCAATCTCGCCTTCATTCTTGCTTGATGGGACCGTCCTAGCACCTCTATCCTGGGTGGCTCAACGGAACAGACTCTTGAGGACTGTAGAGCCAAAACTGGCTCTGTCCCTGGAGGCCAAGTCCAATTTGTAATGGGAAACAAAAGTATGAGGAGTGGCCCAAGTGGCGCTGCACAAATAGTGTCTAAAGGAAGTCTAGCTTGAAGGCTGTAGAAGTAGCTAAGCTCCTAGTTGAATGTGCTTTAGGTTTTGAGCACAGCTGTTTTCCCCTGAGCAGATAAATTTCAGAGATGACAGAAGAAAGCCATCTAGATAAAGTCACTTTAGAGACAGGAAGGCCTTTCCTGTTATCCGCATAGGAAACAAAGAGTTGATCGGATTTCCTAAATTGTTTAGTTCTGTCCAAATAATATCTGAGTTGGCGGTGGACATCAAGATAATGTAATTTTTGTTCGATCTGTTTGAATAGTTTGGAAAAATACAGGAGATCAATGGATTGATTCAAATTAGCCTTTGAGGCGACCTTAGGCAAAAGGTCGGATTAGTTCTCAATGATACTCTGTCCTTGTGAAAGACCAAATAGGGGGGTCGAACTGAAAGAGCATGAAGTTCAGACACCCTCCTGGCCGATGTAATAGCTACTAGGAATAATGTTTTCCAAGAAAGAAATTTTAGGGAGCAAGAAACAGCCGGCTCGAAGGGCGGAAGAATCAAGGATGTCAGCACTAAATTTAGATCCCATTGAGGAGGAGGATTCCTGATTGGAGGCTTTAGCAGGAAAATTCCTTTCAAGAAGGCTTTACAAAGCCTATGGGACATGATATTGTGATCTGCGATCCCGACATGAAAGTTCGAGATAGCAGCCAGTTGAACTCTAACTGTGGAAGAAGAGGAGCCTGCATGAAAAATCTCCGCTAAGAAGTCCAAAACTGCCTGAACTGGGGCAGTGAAGGGATCGATATTCTTGGCTTTAGCCCAATAAGAGAAACGTTTCCATTTGCTTGTATAAATCCTCCTGGTAGAGGATTTTAAAGAAGCTACTATGATGTCTCTAACAGGGTTAGAGATCAAAGGAAGCCTGGCTAAGGAAGGAAGTGGAGCAACCATGCTGAGAGGTTGAGAGAAGGGATAGACCGGTGCAGCTGACCGGATTGGTGAACCAGAAGATCTGGCACTGGGTCCAGATGCCATGGCTGCACCAAAAGGTGACGATGGAGGAACGGAAACCAAATTTGTCGAGGCCAATAAGGAGCAATGAGAATCATTTTGGCTCTCAAAGCGGTAGCTTTCTGGATAACCTGAGGGATTAGAGGAAAAGGAAGAAAAGCATAAAGAAGTCCCTGGGGCCAATCCTGGGTCAGAGCGTCTCTGGGGGGATGGCCTGACAGAGGAAGAGAGAGAAGAAGTCTGGGCATTTGCTGTTTTGGGGAGTAGCAAAAGATCGCAACATGGGCGACCCCATTCCAGAAAAATCTCCTCCACTATAGATTGCTTGAGAGACCACTCGTGAGGCATGAGAATAGCTCTGCTCAATCTGTCCGCTAAAATGTTGGTTTTCCCAGGGATGTGCGTTGCTACCAGAAACCGATGAGAGGAGATCGCCCATTGCCACAGTCTGGGCGCTTCTCGACACAAGGGGTAGGACTTGGTTCCGCCCTGTTTGTTGATATACCAAACTACAGACATGTTGTCTGTGTGGACTGCAATTGTCCCTACAGGAAGAGAGTCGTTGAGGGTTTGCAACGTTAAAAGCACTGCTCTCATCTCTAGGACATTTATGTGCAGGTGGTAGTCGAACGGTTGCCACGTCCCATGAACCATCCTGTCCTGATAATGCCCCTCCCACCCGATCAGGGAGGCATCCATGGTGACAGTGGCTACCGGGGATGGGGGTACAAAGTGTCTGCCTTGGTGAATCTGGGGAGAAGTGATCCACCAAGCAAGATGATTTTTGCAAATCTGTGTCACCAGAATGTGGTGACGCATTGGAAGTTGTTGGTAAGACCACTGAGTGAACAACATCCACTGAAGAAGGCGCATGTAGAAGTGAGCCAGGGGAAGAAGAGTAATGGCCGCAGCCATGAGACCTAATACTTTTAGAACCATTCTGGCCTGTACCTTCTTGTTGGCTAGAATGATCCTGACATGACTTTGAATGTCTGAAACTCTTTGGTCTGTAAGGGTAGCTGACATCCGAACAGTGTTTAAGTTTGCGCCTATGAAAGTAATAGACTGGCAGGGCAATAAGGATGACTTTTGAAGTTGATCGAGATGCCCAAATGAGAACAAAGATTTATTGTGTAATCCCTGGCTTGAACAAGCTGATGCCTGGTGGTGGCTGACAGGAGCCAGTCGTCGAGATCTGGAAACACCTGGAATCCTTGGCGTCTCAGGTGAGCCGTGACCACTGCCATGCATTTGGTGAACACCCTGGGGGCTGTGGTGAGACCAAAGGGCAGGGCTCTGAACTGGAAATGACTGGACCCCAGCCGAAGCGGAGAAATCTCCTGGGCGTCTGTGAATTTTATGTGATAGTACGCATCCTGAAGATCTATTGAGCACATCCAGTTGTCCTTCTGCAAGAAGGGTAGAATCGACTGAAGAGTGACCATTCGAATCTTGTCTTCCTCACAGACTTGTTGAGTCTGCTGAGATCAATATTGGTCTCCAGTCTCCCGTCTTTTGGGGACCAAAAGAACCTTGAGTAGATTCCGGGCTCTGAATGGTCTGTTGTAACTGGCTGAATGGCTCTTTTTGCAGTAGTTTTGAGACTTCCAACTCTGCAATTTCCCTTAGACCGGTGGTACGTCTGGGAGGGAATTTGAGGGATAGAAAGGACTTTCCTCGAAGGAATTATGTAACCCTCGGATATGATCGACTGTACCCATCTGTCTTGAGTGAGAGAACGCCAGGCTTCTGGGTACAGTGATAGTCTTCCCGACTGCCTCCAAGGAGGGACAGCCGGGCAACATCTCAGGGATGCTGAAAGGGCTTGTCAGAGAGACTCTCTGTTTCCCTGGTTTTGTGGACCCCCTCTGCCTCTAGAGCGGAGTCTGTTGTTGTTACCCCTCTGCCTCTAGGGGTAAACTGACCACGTGAATCCGGCGTGACTCCTTGGGATTTGGAACCACATTTTGCCACCCTTCTGTCCTTTGGGATAAGGTCTAGAAGGGGTGGAAAACGGACTCCTGACAGAAAGAGTTTTGCCGTCCTGCTCACACCTGGTCAACGTTTCCTTCACTTGAGGGCCAAACAAAGCTGACCCATCAAAGGGAGAGTTTGTGAAGGCGCCTTAAAGGATCTGCAAAATTACATAGTCGCATCCAGGCTTGGCGTCTAAGAGCCACACCTGTAACTGCGGCCTTACTCGCTCCATCAGCAGGATATGATATCAAGCGCATGGAGGAGTTTGCAATGGAGTTAAGGGTTCCTAGCTGCGAAGCAATTTTTTCCTGAGCCCCGCAGCTGTAGGATCCTGCACAACTTCACCTAGCTCCTTAAGGATATCCCTTTGGAGTCTGGTGAAGTGACAAAGATAGTTCAGCGAGCATAACAAAGGTCGCTGAAGAAAACATCCGCTTACCATATCTATCCATGGTCCTAGAGTCCTTATTAGGAGGATGGACAGGCGGAAGGATCTGCAAGTTCCTTCTTGGTGGCAGCCGCCACCACCATGGCATCAGCGGGGACACCTTTTGTAAGGAATTGCTTGTCCGGGGCAGTAATAAATTTAGAAGGCCTCCTAGGGACAGGCTCTACAGAGTCAGGAGCAGTCCACGCCTTCGAGCAATAACCTGCATAAGGGGTGAAGGCGGAGACACTCAGGAGGTGGAGGGCCGAGATCCAAACGCCTCCAGGTATACTGACTCATCCTCAGAGGGATTGTTGGTGGGCCACTTTCCCCTCTGTCTAAGGAGTTCTAGGATGTCTGAGAAGGAGACATCCTCAGAGGGGATCTTGGGGATCCCTCTGACTCATCTAAGTCAGTATCTGAAGTGATAGACTCGGGGGAGTCTACGTGTTTCCTCTTACAAGTCCTCTTCCGCGGAGGATCACCCGACAAATCAGGAGAATCCTCAGAAGAGGGGATATTCCCAGTGGGGAAACCTGAGGCGGAGGATCTCTGGGTCCGGGAACAAGAGAAGTGGCAGAGATGTCAGCAGGCACTAGAGAGAGGAGCTAAGGGAACAGACTGCTGGCTGAGTCCAGAGGCCAGCACACTCTTCATCACCTCGAAGGCTCCCCTCCCAGGGAGGTCCGAGAGAACCCGCTCCGAAGAGCTAGGAACTCCAGGACCCACCGGTGAAGAAGGCTCCCCGGCCGATGTCGGAGCCGCGCTCACCAAGGCCGAGGCTCCAAGGGGAAGAGCGGGGTCGGACAAGGGTCCGATGCCACTCACCCCCTCGGAGACGACCAGGGAAGCCCGGCCACCGAATCCCTCTAAGGAAGGTCTCGAAGAGGAGATAAGAGTAGAGGCTGAAGGAGCAGAAGGGGGTATCTGTCCCTCAGCCGTAGCAGAAACTATTCCCGAAGACTCCAACTCCAAACTCTGGGGTAGTCTCGAAGGAGGAACTGCAATGGGGTGTGGACTAATAGTCGTCTGCTGAGACGGACTATGTAGCATTTGGGCCAGTGCCTGTGACTTTAGTAGTCTACTGACCACTCTCTCCAAATCATGGTCAGAAAGCCTGGATGACCTTGAAGATCGGCTCCGATGGCTCCGCTCCGAGAGGAGAGGTGAAGCCGGAGCCAAAAGTATCGGCTCCAAGGAAGGGGACCTAGACCTCTTCCTCGAAGGAACCATCGGAGCCGATGAAACTACTGAAACTGTCGGAGCCGACAACTTATCGGCACCGACAGGTAGCTCGATGTATCGGCTCCAGCCGAGCGATCTGACCATAAATGTAAGGGTGTCGGAGCCGATCGGGCCGACACGATGCCTGAGCCACATGGTGGTCGGAACCGATGGGAGCCGACACGAAGTGGTCGAACCAGAGTCGGCACCGATAGTCGCCGGTGCCGAAGGTTCGTAACCCAGAATCGGCTCCAGCGGAGCGATCTCGACTCTGAGTGAGTCGGGCCGAGGCCACAGGCTTGGACACAGAAGCGTGGTCCTTGGAAGATTTAGAAGTTTTAGAGGGGGCCAACTTAGCGGGGGCGCCCTCCGGCTTAAGAAGGCCCCTCAAAATCAATTTATTTCTTCTTTCCTGCAGGACTCTCTGGCTAAAAGAATGACATATAGCACAGGAGTCCTGCAGGTGAAGAGGCCCCAGACAGTACAGGCAAGAAGTGTGACCGTCTGTCAGACATCTTCTGACAGCACGAGTCACACTTCTTAAAGCCTGAGACCCTTTCTTTAGACATGGTGTAAAACACACACACACACACACACACCAGTCCAAGAAATTAAATTAAATATACCAAAAGGTATCACTAACAGACACACACACACACCCTAACAGGGGGGGGATGGGATGGGTTTTAGTCTGACTAAAAGTTTTGAGGAGACAGGGAAATTTTCTGTCAGAAAGGAATTAAAACTAAGTTAAAACTAATAATTTAAGGTTTTTTGTAAAAAGGGGCTAAAATAGTAAAGTAATAATTCACTTACCAGGAGCTGGTAAAAGGAGGACCTCATCAGCGAAGCGGCAAACGAGATCTGGGTACTTACCGCCTTGCATCATGGGATATGGGGCTGCCTCGAGCTGGTAAAAGTGACTCTCGAGCTTAGCAAGTGCCGAGTCGGAGCCGAGGATCGGCTCCGAACCCATCAAGCAAGAATGAAGGTGAGATTGACAACTTAACATCACTATATACAATTCTGGAGAGCTTCCTTTTATAACTAAAGTAAACTCATGACTTTACTTCTTACTAAAGGGAGAGAGAAAGATTATCATAGATTAGTACAATTAGGGGGGAGGTGATAGGAAAAGGTTATGTAAAGTGGTAGAGAGGGTAGGATAGCCAGGTGAAGTTGAAGTGGACATGGGTAGAGAATCTGTACACACTGAGGGGGGGGGGGGGGGGTCGGCAAGATTTAAGTTCAGCCAGAGGTATAGCATTAGCAGTATGATGCATCTGATAGGTGGCCTTTCAGAAGATACTTGAAGGAAGGATGGTATGTTATAATTTTAATAGCCTGTGGAATACAATTCCATTTTTTGGCAGCAGAGTGGCAGTAAAGGCCATTTCCAATTGCTATTTTGGGGATTATAGATGGTAAGAAGGGGTTTACCATTAGAATGAAGGGGGGTCTGTTTGGGTGATAGGAAGGAAGAATGGAGCTCACTGCAGGACAGGCACAGAGTTTATAAATAATGTTGTGGTTAGTAGCTAGCTGTAAGAAGTCTAGATAGTGGGGTAGTTTAAGCCTGTTCACACTTTTAAGGGCCTTGCAGTGATGTATCATCATCAAATTTAGCAACTTTGTTGTAGCATATTTCAAGTTTAGTTTTGATAGATCTCTGCAAGTTGGTAAGAATAGGGGCACCATATAAAAGTGATGAAGGAAGTTAAGTGGTTGCTAGGGTGGTTGTAGAAGAGTTAGAAAGTTTTTAGGTCTATAAAGCATGACACGTCTCTGATGAGTTTTTTTTATGTTATTTTGAATGTGGAGTAAAGGAATTCAATACAACTTTCCTAAGTAACCTTGCACCACCTAGAAGGAAAACACAAAGCAAATAATGCAATTTGACTATCCAAGAAGAGTAGAATGCTAATGCAGAAGAGAGAAAAAGCATGGAAAAATAGCAGAAATACAAAATACTACATCATCTCTAAAACATCAGTGTGTTCCACAACTATACTAAAGAAAATAAATGACAAAAACTATAACAACATTTAGAACAATAGTAAAATCATCCATAAAAAATTCTGGTCAACCATTAAAGAAATATTTCATCCCAGCCCAAAATTAAACCCTAACCTCTCTCCCAATAACTCTCTACTCAAAACTGTGATATAATTCAATTATTTCATAGACAGTACAGCATCCCTAACGAAGGACTCGCCAACATTTAATCCCAACCTTGCCCAACATCTACATATTACCACATCCACTTTCACATTCAAACCTGTGTTCACATCCTGTATAAAGTTAATCAAACTAGCCTCTACTTCAGCTTTTGGCCTTCCAAGTGAGTTAAGTAAAATAGCAGCCAACAACATTGCTTATCCTGTCTCAAGCCTTATAAATGGGTCATTCCAGGAAAAAAGAAGTTATGCACCTACCATAACATTCCATGTTAGTTGTCTTCATCTCGCCTTCCTTCTTGCTGTTTCTGAGCCGATGATCGGCTCCGACTCGGCCATCTTCTATAGCTCGAGAGCTGTTTACTGGCTGGAGGCTACCCCTTATCCCAGAATGCCCAGCATCAACTACCCAGATTTCGTTTGTGACAGCGCACACTAGACATTAGTAGAGTAACCAGTTACTAAAACTGGTTGTCCAATAAACCTAAACAAGGAAAGAGTTATAGATTTACCTGGCATGTGAAGTAATAAAAGATGCTCAGCCAGTGAAAACAAAAGGGAACTCCTCACAATCCTCTAGGAAGGGGGAAGGAGGGAGGGATGCAAGAAGGAAGGGGAGATGAAGGCAACTAACATGGAACATTATGGTAGGTACATAACTTCTTTATGTTAAGTTGTCTATCTCGCCTTCATTCTTGCTGTCTGGGACAGCGTCCCTAGCACCTAAAATCCCGGGTGGCTCATTGGAACAAACTCTTCAGAACAGTAGAACCAAATGAAGCTCTGCTCCGGGAGATCATATCTACCTTGTAATGAGAGATAAAAGTGTGGGGGTTTGCCCAAGTGGCAGCTGCACAGATTGAGTCTATGGGCAACCTAGACTGAAATGCTACAGAGGTGGCTAATGCTCTAGTGGAATGACCATTTGGTTTAGCTGGTAGCTTTATTTCGTAACTGATAAATAAAGGCAATAGTATCAGATAACCATCTGGATAAGGTCACTTTAGAAACTGGAATACCTTGTTTGTTGAAAGCATAAGAAAGAAATAACTGGTCTGACTTTCTTAGTTCTATGGAGGTAAAAACGCAATTGTCTGTGTACATCCAATTGGTGGAGCTTGTATTCTGCCTTGTTATTGTGATTAGGAAAGAAAACTAGGAGATCTATGGATTGATTTAAATTGTTCTCTGAGCAAACTTTAGGAATAAAGGATGGATTGGTCCTCAGAGAAACTCTGTCCTTGTGAAACACCAGGTAAGGAGGACGAACACATAGTGCTTGAAGTTCTGAGACACATCTAGCTAAAGTGATAGCAACCAGAAAAAGTGTCTTCCAAGAAAGAAATTTTAAAGGACACGATGCTGCCGGTTCAAAGGGAGGCAAAATTAAGAAGGCTAAAACTAAACTGAGATCCCAAGCAGGGGGAAGATCTCTAACTGAGGGTCTAAGAAGAGATGTTCCTTTCATAAAGGCTTTGCAGAGTTTATGAGACATTATGCTAGAATTAAACATACCAATATGAAAATTAGAAATGGCAGCTAGTTGTACTCTGATGGTAGTGGAATCCGCACCAAACTGAAAAAGCTGTGTTATAAATTCAAGAATTTCATGGATTGGGGCTGAGAAAGGATCCAAATTTCTAGATTGTGCCCAGTAAGAAAACCGTTTCCATTTACTAGCATACGTTTTCCTCGTAGTAGACTTATGTGAGGAAACAATAATATCACGGACTGCTGGGGAGATATTGAAAGCCTGGCTAAGGTTGGAGGTGGAGTAACCAAGCTGTGAGCTGGAGAGTTTGAAAGGATTGGTGCAACCCACCTGATTGGTGAATCAGCAGATCTGGAACCGGGTCCAGAATCCACGATTGATCCAGAAGGTGGAGGTGTAGGAACGGGAACCATATTTGTCGAGGCCAATATGGGGCAATGAGGATCATTTTGCAATTCAATGATTTTGCTTTCTGTATGAGTCTTGGAATTAGGGGGAAAAGCGTAAAGAAGTCCCCGAGGCCAATCGTGGACTAGAGCATCTCTGGGTATATGACCTGGAAGAGGAAGTAGGGAGAAGTAGCTGCTGCATTTGTTGTTGACAGGAGTGGCAAATAGGTTGCAGCAAGGCTGTCCCCATTTGCGGAAGATAAGATCCGCAACTTCCTGATTCAGAGACCACTCGTAAGGCATGAGGATAGCTCTGCTGAGCCTGTCCGCTATAACGTTGGATTTCCCAGGGATGTCCTTTGCTATCAGAAAACGTTGGGAGGAAATCGCCCATTGCCACAGTCTGAGTGCATCTTGACATAAGGGGTAAAACCTGGTCCCACCCTGTTTGTTGATGTACCACACCACTGACATGTTGTCCGTTTGGATTGCAATGGTCCCGGAAGGAAGAGAATCTTGAAGGGCTTGCAACGCTAGGAGAACCGCTATCATTTCTAGGACATTGATATGCAGATGGTACTTGTGAGGTTGCCAAGTGCCTTGGACTGTCCTGCCTAGATAATGCCCCCACCCCACCCTATCAGGGAGTCGTCCGTGGTCACTGTGGCTACCGGAGGGGGTTGTATGAAGAGTCTGCCCTGAATTACTAGTGGGGAGACCATCCACCAAGAAAGATGCCTTTTGCATGTTTCTGTGATCAGGATCATGTGAGACATAGGTAGTTCCTGGAAAGACCACTGCGTGAAAAGAAGCCACTGAAGGATTCTCATGTGGAAACACACTAATGGGACAAGAAGAATTGCAGCTGCCATGGAACCTAGAGCTTGGAGGACATGTCTGACTTGAACCCTTTTGCTCTGTATTAGGATTAACACATCTCTGACTTGAACCCTTTTGCTCTGTATTAGGATTAACACTTGTTGACGAATAGGCCTCTCCTTCCTGTGGTAATCTTGCAAACATTTCTTTTGTGTTTAATTCTGCTCCTATGTATGTAATAGACTGACAGGGCAACAAGGCAGATTTTTCAAAATTTACTGTAATGCCTAGTTGAGTGCATGATTTGATTGTATAATCCCGTGCCTCTAAGAGTTGACGCCTGGTGGGAGCAGTCAGGAGCCAGTCATCTAGATAGGGAAACACCTGGAATCCTTGACGCCTCAGGTGAGCCGTGACTAGTGCCATACACTTGGTGAACACCCTGGGGGCTAAGGTGAGACCAAAGGGCAGAGCTCTGAACTGGTAATGACTGGCCCCTACCCGGAAGCGAAGAAATCTCCTGGAGCGTCTGTACATCTTGATATGGTAGTACACGTCCTGAAGTTCTAGCGAGCACATCCAATTGTCCTGACCCAGAAAAGAGAAAATGGACTGCAGTGTCACCATCCGGAACTTTTCTTTTTGTACAGATTTGTTCAATCTGCTGAGACCCAGTATTGGTCTCCAGTCTCCTGTCTTTTTTGGTACTAAAAAGAATCTTGAGTAAGTTCCGGATCCTAGTTGGTCTGCGGGGACTTCTTGAATGGCTCTTTATTCTAGCAGTCTTGAAACTTCTGTGACTGCTTGATCCCTTAGATTGGGTGGGACATCTGGGATGGACTTTTTTGATTCTATGGGGGATTGATGGAAGGGAATTTTGTAACCTCCGGATATGATGGATAGTACCCATCTGTCTCTTGTTATATTTTGCCAGGCTTTTGGGTACAGCAAAAGTCTTCCCCCGACTGCCTCCAGAGGTGAGCAATCGGGCAACCCTTCAGGGATGCTGGAAGGGTTTGGCAGAGAATGTTTCTCTGTCACCCTGATTTTGCAGTCCCCTTCTGCCATGAGGGCGACGTCTGTTATTATTTCCCCCTCTGCCCCTGGGGGAAAAAATCACCACGTGTGTCAGGCAAGAGTCCCTGGGATTTTCGGAAAATCTTTCTGCTCTTCTGACCCTTGGGATAAGGTCTGGAAGGAGTGGAAAAATGGACTCCCATGGCAGAGAGAGTCTTGCCTTCCTGCTCACACCTGGTCAACGTGTCTTTCACCTGAGGCCCAAAGAGAGAAGAGCCATCAAAGGGAGTACTGATGAAGGATGCTCAAAAGGGTTCCGCAAATTGACACAGCTGCATCCAAGCATGTCTCCTGAGAGCCACGCCTGTCCCTGCAGCTCTGCTCACTCCATCGGCTGCATAGGAAATCAGCCTCATGGAGGACTTAACTATGGAATTAAGAGTCGCAAGTTGAGAAGCTACTTTGGTTGGTGCTCCCTCAGCTGTGGGATCTTGAAGGGTATCTCCAAGCTCTTTCAGGAGATCCCTTTGAAGACGTGTAAAATGGCATAGATAATTCAGGGACCTCATTGAAAAGGTCGTTGAAGCAAACATTCGCTTTCCATATCTGTCCAATGTTCGAGACTCTTTGTTCGGAGGATGAACAGATGAAGAGGTCTCTGCTAACTCTTTCTTGGTGACTGCTGGAGAGGAATTGCTTGTCCTGGGGGGCTGTAATGAACTTATTTGGTCTCCTTGGAGTAGGATCCACAGAATCTGGAGCTGACCAAGTCTTTCGAGCCACTACAGACATAAGTGGATCGAAAGGAGGAGATACGCAGCAGGTGGAAGGCCGGGAACCGAATGCATCCAGGTATACAGACTCGTCCTTGGTAGGGACTAGGGAAGTCCAGTCCCTCCTCTGCCTAAGCATTTCAAGGATGTCCGAAAAGGAAACATCTTCAGAGAGAGACCTTGGGGACCCTTCGGATTCATCCATGTCTGTATCTGAAGTAACAGACTCAGGGGAGTCTATGTGCTTCCTCTTGCACTTCTTCTTCCGGGGAGGCTCCTCCGAGTGATCAGGGGAGGCTTTGGAAGAAGAGAGATCACCCAATGGGGTGTCCTGGGGCATAGGCTCCCTATGCTTGGGGTCTGGAGGAGGAGTAGAGGTTGGCACAGACACCACGGGGGGGAGGAGCCGAAGGAGCTGGCAGTAGAGCTGTCTCAGGGGACAGCACACTCTGCATGACCTCAAAGGCATCCCGACCTCTAGGCAGAGAGAGCTCTGGCTCCACATCGAGGGTGACGGCTCCGAGGCCGATGTTGGAGCGGAGCTCACCTGCACCGAAGCTCTGAAGGGGAGAAAGGGGTCGGACAATGGTCCAATGCCACTCCCCCCTCGGAGCCGACAAGAGAGCCTCAGCACCCAGATCCCTTGATAGAAGGTACAATCGAGGTAATCGGAGCCGACGTCGGAACTGAAGGAGAAATGATGATCTGCGCCGACGGTTCTACTGCCTGCAGATCCATTGTCTCCGGCTCCAAGCTAAAAGTAGTCAGAGGAGGAATAGAAATAGAGGCAGTTGGAGCCGATACCTGTTGAGGTGGGCTGGACAGAATTTTTGCCAGTGCCTGTGACTTAAGCAACCTACTTACTACTCTCTCTACATCATGATCCGATAATCTAGAGTATTGAGAGGAGTGGGAAGAATGATGGCTAAGTTCACTCTGTAATAAAAGTGACTGTGGTGCAGAGTGGATGGACTCCAAGGATGGCAACCTGTCTCTTATGGCTCCAAGATGGCTCCGAAACAGCAGATGGAGCCAATGGAGGAGTTGTCTTGTCGGTGCCAGCCAGTACCGACATACTTGGTTGGTCAAATAAAGGAGTCGGCTCCAAAGGTGGAGCCAATGGCTTGACAGACTTGGAGGATTTCGCTGGCTGGGTACTTTTAGGCGGAGAATCCTGAGGCTTCAATAATCCCTGAAGGATTAATTTGTTTTTGCACTCCTGCAGGACCCTTGGACTAAAAGCATGACATATAGAACAGGAGTCCTGCAGGTGAACAGCGCCCAAACAATAAACACAACTAGTGTGCCCATCTGTCAGAGACATTTTCTGACAGCATGATTCACACTTTTTGAAGCCTGATACCTTAGGATCTTTAGACATTATAGAAACAACAACCACACAACAAATGAAAAACTATACTATAAAACAAGAACAAATAGAGTTTTTTTTTTTTTTTGTTCAAGGGAACAGAAGGCCTGAGAGTTATGGAGCGACAGCCAACAAAGCTAAAATACACAAGAACGTGAAAAAAAGGATAAAGGGATATTATCTATATACTAAAAATACAATTACTTGACAAACTTTCAAGAAAAAAAACAATATATAATATCAAAAAGATTATACTAAGCCTGAGCCAGTAAGGAAGCAACCTCACAGCTGAAGCGGCAAACGAGATCTGAGTAGCTGACGCTGGGCATTCTGGAATAAGGGGTAGCCTCGAGCCAGTAAACAGCTCTCGAGCTATAGAAGATGGCCGAGTCAGAGCCAAGGATCGGCTCCGAACCCAAACAGCAAGAACGAAGGCGAAATAGACAACTCAACATCCCACATTCCCCCCTCAGGGGAAAAAAAAAATCACACATTATACTGTGCACAAAAGAGAAAAATCAATAGACATCACTAACTTTAACCCATAACAATCTTAACATCCCTTTCCAAAGAACTTAAAATGTATTCAAAAACAATTCCTAAACTATTTCCTAAAGGAAGAACTCATCTCCCACACAACATGGCTTTCATTCCCTTCCATAATACTAACACTACACTTCTAATTGTTAGCTTTGTTGACAGTATCTAAAAAGGTAACACCAAACTAGTCTCCCTCTTATTTGCAGACATCTAAAGCAAGTGACACAGTTTGTCACAGCAAACTTCTACTTCAAATGTCCTCAATAGGTCTAACACAGCCAACGATTCTATGGTTCAAAAGCTACTTGCTCAATAGGTACCTGTCAGTAAAATGACACTGTACCCTCTCTCCTTACTCCCCCCAGTCACCTCGGGTGTACCTCAAGGTTCTATCCTTGGTCCCCTCCTCTTTAACATTCTCATAAACACCCTCCACACATACAAACAACTGGCCTCCCTGATACAATACACAGAGGACATCATACTCACATGCATGCCAGACAACTTGACATCTCTCAAAGCAAAACACTCAGTAAGATTTATCAGCTACTGAAACATGGCTTTGTAACTCGCAACTCACGCTCTAAAAAACACTACTTCTCCCCATGTTACACTCTCAAGAAAAAATTAAATATAAAAATCCTGTCTCAAAAATGCAAATACTAAAGCTATGTCTCCATAGCAAATTATTAGGGATGATAGTGGATGATGATTTTGATGATCTTAAAATTTAACCTGCATAAAACAACCCACTAAAAACTAGAGAAGCTTTATAGAGCCAAAACTCTCACCAATGCAACTAAAACTACACTTGGCACTACTTACCTCCTCCCTTCACTACTTTATGGTCCTTCCTGGTGGAACCCTGGTATTAATAGGTTGTACAACAAAAGAAAGAAAGAAAATCTTATTGAGACATCAAGAGGGAAAGTACACAACAGAGTAAAAAGCCCCCCTCATTAGTCAAAACAAGAGAAGAGGTAAAAATAGTCTCCAAAGTGGAGGATAGCCATAAGGCAGTTTTCAGTTACGTCCGCAGTCTTAAGGGCAATACCCAGCAATGCGTAGAATTAGTTATAGATGGCATTAGCTAGACTTAGGAGGAAGATACACCAACTCTGCTGGCCGACAAATTCAGCTCAAATTTCACCTCCCCATCACCCCCAGTTCTCCCCCAAGAAATACCCACCACTCCACCACCAATTATCACCAAACAGCAGGTTGCCACTAGTCTCCCCAAAAATAAAAAACATGGCTTCAATGGAGCCGACAACATACCAGGTTCTCTCTTAAACAGCTTAAATAAGGACTTATCAGGTCCATTATGATCTCTATTGCACTACTACTGACCCAGAAAATTACATACCCATAACTTTGACAAGACTTGTATGTAAGGCCATCGAAAGAATAATCATGGACCTGATAAATAATGAGATGGAAAACCTTGGCTTTGTCAAGGGAAGATCATGCCTACTGAGTAGACTGGATTTCTTTGAGAAAGCCACTAAGGCCATGCATGAGAGTAAAACAGTACATGTCACCTACCTCCACCTGGCCAAGGCATTTGACACAATTACCCACTTGGGTATTATAAATAAACTCACAAAACTGTGCATAAACCCCTATTGTGATGATGGGAGGTACTGCCAACACAGCTAGCTGGAATTTTGTAAATAATAATGTGACATTTGTGACTATCAAACTTATACAAGATGTGTGTGTTACAAATGTATAAGAACTGTACGTCGTGTGTATATCAAACTGATTTGTACACACATTTGTGTTCTAAAGGTATTCATAAAGTGTGCCCTACTGGAGAGAACAGAAATGTACATGCACAATTAAAACATATACATTTAAATAGTTACAACAGATAAAACTGCAATACAAGAGGTTAACCTCAGTCCAGCAAACTTTAAAATGTATCTGAAATTAAATCACTTTAGGTGCTAGGCGATAAAGATGCTATCTCACAGGTTTCAATGCAGCCATACAAAGTCTGTATTAGGAAGCTTTCTGTATTGCCTTTGGGGTGAGCCAATAACTACTCTGGAAGTGTGGAGATATGCAATTGTTTTAGGACTTCCAGCACCTGCCGCAGATCTGAGCAAAAGCCCTTGTGTGTGTATTTTTACAAGTAGGTGCTAAATCCTGCCAGCTTCCAGCAACAGGAGGTTTGCATGGGAACTAGAAGTTATGTCATTCTGCAAGCTATCCCAGAGGTAATATTTTAGATATTATTTTGAGAAGTCTCTTAGTGAGACTTAGCATTCTGTATCCTGTCTTGGGCCTGATGACAAGGACGACCATTCACCACATCATCTGCCGACAAGGGCGACCATTCACCACATCATCTGCCTTGCTCTATTAGGTAAGTAGGGAATAGTGATTCTCAGATTCAGTCAGGAATATAATAAAGCTTAGTTTAGATATTTTTCTTTATTTGTCTGCGTCAGTCCTTCAATTTTATTTTAAATATTTCCTGTAATTTTGAACTCGGATGTCACTGTGAATAGATATTCAGCATTGTCTTGCTCTTTATTATTAAATATATTTAAACCTTTCATTGTAGCTGATATTTGTAGACATATTGACGTTTTGAGAGTATTTGCATATTTATTTGGTGACAATGTATGGGCCCACTCCTAATAGCCTTGCTCTTGGTCAAACTACCATTTGTATTAATATCACAATTTCACTCAGTATATTGAGTACCCTTGCAAGGACCTTAAGGTAGCTGGCAGGGGTGTTTGGTGGCAGTGGTAACTACCTTATAGTCCGAGCAGAAGGGGCATAGCTAGTGAACCTGTGCCAGCCTTTTCCATGTTTGTGTGTGTGTGTGTGTGTGTGTGTGTGTGTGTGTGTGTGTGTGTGTGTGTGTGTGTGTGTGTGTGTAAATCAAATCTCAAAAATAGTGCATGTGTCAGCTACATGGGTATGGACACAAACCACTGGTTGGACAGAGAGGGAGCTGGAGGTCGTAGCCTGGACACTCTTTTGAGAACTCAACTCTATAGCTGTGCCAGTGGGAAGTCCCACTGGGGATCAGGAGAAAGAGGGAGAATCCAGCCCCCGGACTGATCGTATTCCCTGTGTGCTCTTAATGAAAATTGTGCTAGACTGTACTTGATGTGGAGAGCTGCATCTGGAAATACTGGGTGTGTACCTGTTATCCGCCCAGTGAACGTTCCCCACAGGTGCCAGTAGTGAGGACTGAGTCTCTCTGACTGCTAGCCCAGAGAAGGGTTGTCACACCTCTCTCACCAGATGGATAACCAAACTGGCTCATGAATAGGACATATGCGGTTAAAGAGGGTGAATCCAGATCGAGCAAGAGGCCAGTTACTAGTGGTGGGACCCCTCCTGTTTGGAATATACTCCTCTGAAATGAAGGCTAATGTGGAAGGCCACTGGATGACAAAGTTTGCTGATGACTGCAAAATGAGGATAATCATTGAATCCCCCAGTAATGTAGATATCCTTCACAAGGGTCTTGATCAGACAAATGGTTGGTGCCAGAACCATGGCCTGAAAAAATCCATCATCATATCCTTAATACCCCTGCAATATCAATAGCACACACCTAAGATTAGACACAGAGGTGATAGATAGAAGCCTGAATGTTTACCACCATGTGTCGACAGTGGTGATGAAGTCCTTCTATGTGGCACAACTTACAAGTAAAGGTACTGCATCCAGATCAAAGGAAATTACAGTCACACTGTACTCAGCCCTCATTACACCAATAATCAAGTACTATGTGCCATTTGGCACCTACTTGACTAAACACTTACAGTAGCTGGAGTGATCTCAAAGGTTCATCACAAAGAAAATACAGGTTGTAAGCATGTCCTAGGTGGACAAAGTCCAATCACTTTATTCTGCCTCCTACCAAATATTAAGGGTTGACCAATGCCTGACCTACAAGGCACTCTCAAATTCAGCCCTGATGCAGCTACACATCCACAAGTCAAACAGCACAAGGTTCATGTGATCTATGGATCTAAACTTAGTGACTCAAACAAAACATGCTGGATAAATATATGTGTGCTACATAGATTGTCCCTTCTTTATTCACATTAAGCAGAGACCTTCCCTGGTGCTCTTCAAATACAGTTTGGATCAATGAATGGGGAACAGCAAATTCTCACCTGGTGTAGTTCCTATCTTAATATACTCAAGGCATAGGCACAAATCCATCCCATCCACTTGCCCCTAGGGGCCAAATATTGGGTAAAATCGGATTATAATGGCTAGGCTTGTAAAGGCTCTTAAGCTGTTAGCCCAATAATCTCTTATGAACCTATGAAAATGCATACTGCACACAGATGTTCCTTTAACTGGCACACAAACCAGGTGTCAAGATGTAGGATATGACCAACCCTCCATCTTGCCCCAACCATTCAGGTCCCATGCCCTGCACCCAACACTCCAACAATTTTTTTTTAAATAAAAATAAGAAAATTCTTATTTTAAAATGTAGCAAAAAGTTGGTACAGTTTATACCCTGCCTGTCTGCACTACATGTTTTACTTATTTATTTTTAATTCAAACTGCAACAAATTATGGCTACAGTTTTGAACACACACACGAAGTGTTACAGTGCTCAGGTTTGACTGGAAATCCAATATCGGCTTTTAAAAGCCAGTATTGCATTAAAGAGAAATTCAAATAAGCAGATCTTGCCCCCCCCCAACACTTTGTGCCCAGGTCAGTTGCCCCTCTTGCCTCCCCCCAGCTGTGTTACTGCTGATCCACACTGAAAATTATATTATAATATCTTTAAATAACAAATTCAGGTTGTTTTTGCCCTCAATCCATACAATGAAAACTCCATTTTATGTATGGATGCCTTTGAATAACTTTGACAGTCACTTCCCATTCGCATCCCATTTTATTTCAATATTTTATTCATGCAACTCTGCCATCAAGGTCAACATTAGGGTTTACTACTACAGAATGTAGAATGCTACCACCTAAAAAGGCAAGCATGCACACACATGCAAATGTGTTTCACTGCAATCTCTCATAAAAAAGGGGATGGCTCCGAAAATGGAAGTAGGAGCTTCCTGTGGGAATAACAAGTCACTTTCAAGCATCAGTGGTAAATGGCTCTGAAATTAGAAGTAGAGGCTTACTACGGGAATACTAGATCACTGAAACATCAATGAGCAGATAGAAAGGTGAGGTAAAGCACTTGCTTGGTTAAAGAGAAAAAAAGTGAAAATAGATAAGAATTCAGCCTGATGGTTCTAAGGCACTCATTCAAAGAATGGTCAGTCTAAGGACAAAATTAAAAAAGAAAAAAAGTTATGTACCTACCATAGCGTTCCATGTTTGTTGTCCTTCATTTCGCCTTCCTTCTTGCTGGTCGGGTTCGGAGCCGATCCTCGGCTCCGACTCGGCCAATTTACTAAAGCTCAAGAGCTTCTACTGGCTCGGAGCTACCCCTTATCCCAACATGCCTAGCAGCAGCTACCCAGATCTTATTTGTAATAGCCTACACAGATCTCATTTGTAATAGCCCACACTAGACATATAGAGTAAAAAAACAACTTTTTTTACTAAGCTCAAGGTAGGAAGGAAAGAGGAAAAGACAATGTATGGTTAACCAACCTGGTAAGTCAGCAGGAATCTCAGCTAGTGTAACCAATAAAGAACTCCTTTCGAACCTCCAGGAAGGGGGAAGGAGGGAGGGACGCAAGAAGGAAGGTGAGATCAAGGACAACAAACATGGAATGTTATGGTAGGTACATAACTTCTTTATGTTATGTTGTCCCATCTCGCCTTCATTCTTGCTGGTTGAGACCACGTCCCCAGCACCTAGTTCTTGGGTGGCTCACTGGAACAAACTCTTCAGGACCGTGGAACCAAAGGATGCCCTATTCCGGGAGACCACATCCACTTTGTAATGAGAGATAAAGGTATGAGGATTTGCCCATGCTGCTGCTGCACAGATTGAATCTAAAGGCAATTTGGCTTAGAAGGCAACAGAGGTGGCTAAGGCCCTGGTTGAATGTCCTCTGGGCCTTCCTGGAAGCGCCATTGTGTCTGACAGCCATTTTGATAAAGTCACTTTGGAAACTGGATAACCTTGCTTATTGTCAGCAAAGGATATGAACAACTGGTCTGATTTTCTGAGGTCTTTGGTCCTGTGTAAATAAAAACTTAATTCTCTATGAACATCCAGTTGGTGTACTCTATACTATGCCTTGTTGCCGTAATTGGGGAAGAACACAGGAAGCTCAATGGACTGATTTAAGTTATACTCAGAACAAACATTTGGCAAGAAAGAAGGACTGGTCCTTAGAGAGACTCTATCTTTGTGAAAAATGAGATATGGCAGGTGAATAGACAAAGCATGTAATTCAGAAACCCGTCTAGCTAAGGTTACAGCAAGCAAGAAGAGGGTTTTCCAAGATAGAAACTTCAGGGGGCAAGATGCTGCTGGTTCAAAGGGAGGCAGAACCATCAAAGTTAAAACCAAGTTTAGGTCCGGGGGGGGGGGGTTCTTTTACTGGGGGCCGTAAAAGTGTTGCATCTCATAAGAATGCTCTGCACAACTTATGGGACATAATGTTAGAACCCAAGTCTTCTATATGAAAATTGGAGATGGCAGCCAGTTGGACCCTAACAGCAGCTGCAGCTGCCCCTTTTTCGAAGGTTTCAGCCAGAAAGTCAAGAATCTTGTGAACAGGATCCGTAAAAGGATCAATGTTATTACTCTTGGCCCAATAAGAGAACCTCTTCCATTTGCTAGCGTAAATCCTCCTGGTAGTGAGCTTGTGGGAGGACACTAGGATGTGTTGTACAGCAGGGGAAATGTTTGGGAGCCTGGCTAAGACTGGAAGTGGAGTAACCAAGCAGTCAGCTTGAGAGTTTGAAGGGATGGGTGAAGCCCGCCTGACTGATGCATCAGGAGTTCCGGCTGGATCCAGTATCCAAGGCTCCAGTTAAAGATGATGGCAAAGAAACAGAAACCATATCTGATGAGGCCAGTAAGGAGCAATGAGGATTAGTTTGTAACCCAATGATTTTGCTTTCTGAAGTACCTTTGGAATGAGAGGAAAGGTGTAAAAGCATATAGTATCCCGGGAGGCCAATCATGAACAAGTGCATCCCTGGGTGACTGTCCCGGAGGGGAACTAGGCCAAAGTAGCTGCTGCATTTGTTGTTTAGGGGAGTGGCAAAAAGATCACAGCATGCCAGGCCCCATTTGAGGAAAATCAAGTCTGCAACTTCTTGCTTCAGGGACCACACGTGAGGTATGAGGATAGCCCTGCTGAGCCAGTCCGCTATTACGTTGGACTTTCCGGGAATGTGTGTCAGAATCAGAGAACGTTGGGAAGACATTGCCCATTGCCATACTCAAAGTGCCTCCCGACACATGGGGTAAGATCTGATTCCAGCCTGCTTGTTGATGTACCATACCACTGACATATTGTCTATCTGGATTGCAATGGTCCTGGTAGGTAGACAGTCTTGAAGTGCTTGCAACACCAGAAACACCATTCATCTCTAGAACACTGTTGTGCAAATGGTACTCGTGAGGTTGCCACGTTCCTTGGACAGTCCGTCCCAGATAATGCCCCCTCACCCTATCTGGGAAGCGTCCGTGGTCACTGTGGCTACCGGATGGGGGTCTAGAAAGGGTCTGCCCAGAGTCACCTGGGGGAGGGGGGAGACAAGCCATCATAGTAGGTCCTTTTTGCAAGATTCTGTGATAAAGATCATGTATGACACTGGCAAATCCTGGAAAGACCACTGAGCGAAAAAAAGCCACTGTAGAATCCGCATGTGGAAGCATGCTAAAGGAACTAGCATAATAGCTGCAGCCATTGAGCCCAGTACTTGTAAAACTTGTCTTACCTGAACTCTCATCTTCTTTATGAGAAAAGAAACTCACTGATGAATGGTCGATACCCTGTCTTGAGGCAGTTTTGCTATCATGCATCTTGTATCTAAGTCTGCCCTTATAAAGGTAATAGACTGACAAGGCAACAAGGCATATTTTTCGTAGTTTATGGTGATGCCTAACTGGGAACAAGTCTGGATTGTGTAGTTCCATGCTTTGATGAGTTGATGTTCAGTAGTAGCAGTGAGGAGCCAGTCGTCTAGATATGGAAACACCTGGCATCCTAGATGCCTCAGGTGAGCCATGACCACTGCCATACACTTAGTGAACACCCTGGGGGCTGTGGTGAGACCAAAGGGCAGGGCCTTAAACTGATAATGGCTGGCTCCCAGCCAGAAGTGTAGGAATCTCCTGGATTACCTGCCCATTTTTATATGGTAGTACGCGTCCTAGAGATCTATGGAGCACATCCAATTGCCCTGATCCAAAAAAGGGAAGAATGGACTGCAGTGTCACCATCCGCAACTTTGTCTTTTTTACTGATTGGTTTCCAGTCCCCTGTCTTTTTTGGAACTAAAAAAAATCTTGAGTAAGTTCCGGATCCAATTTGGTCTACAGGGGACTTCCTGGATGGCTCTCTTTTCTAGCAATCTTTGAACCTCTAGCATTGCATGATCCCAAAGACTGGGTGGAACATCTGGGATAGAACGTTTGTATTTTTAGGGGGGGGACTGAGAAAAGGGAATTTTGTAACACCTGGATATTATTGACAGTACCCATGTTTCTCTCGTGATAGATTGCCAGGCTGCTGGGTACAGTGATAGTCTGCCCCCGACTACTCCAGAAGTGGACAGCCAGGCCTCCCCTTCAGGAGTGTTGGAAGGGCCTAGCAGAGAAAGCATCTCTGTCGCCCTGCTGTTGCAGACCCCCTCTGCCGCGAGGGTGGCGTCTTCCAATCTCCACGTCTGTTGGGCGAAGATCCTTGGGATTTTTGGACCCACATCTTTCCACTCTTCTAACCTTTAGGATAGGGTCTACATGGAGTGGAAAAACGGACTCCTGTGGCAGAGAGAGTCTTGCCATCCTGTTCACACCTGGTGAGAGTCTCTTTTACCTGAGGCCCGAACAAGGATGAGCCATCGAAGGGGGCATTGGTTAACGAAGACTTGTAAGGTTCCGCAAATTGACAAAGGCGCATAGTGGAGTGTCTGCGTAAAGCTACTCCGGTACCTGCTGCACTACTCACTCCATCTGCCGCATAAGAAATGAGCCTCATGGAAGAGTTAACCACGGAGGTCAAGGCCACAAGCTGAGAAGCTACCCTGTTTGCAACTCCCTCAGCTGTAGGATCTTGCAGGGTATCTCCTAGCTCCTTCAGGAGATCGCTCTAAAGTCATGTGAAGTGTGACAAGTAATTCAGCAACCTGAGAGTAAAGATCGCTGAAGAAAATATACGCTTCCCATACCTGTCCATCGTATGAGATGCTTTGTTCGGCGGATAGGCAGATGAAGTTTCACCAAGTTCCTTCTAGGTGGCTGCTGCTGCCACCACCTTGGCATCAACAGGGACCCCTTTGGATAGGAAAGGCTTATCTTTTGGAGCAGTAATAAATTTGTTTGGTCTCCTCTGAACTGTTTCCATGGTCTCTGGAGCACTCCATGCCTTTCGACTCACTACGGACAAAAGTGGGTCGAAAGGCAGGGACACCCAAGAGGTGGAGGATCAGGAAACAAATGCATCCAGGTAGACAGACTCATCCTAAGAAGGGGCTAGGGATTTCCAGCCACCCTTCTGTCTAAGGATTTCCAAGATGTCTGAAAAGGAGACATCCTCAGAGGGGGACCGTGGGAAACCTTCCGACTCATCCAAGTCTGTATCTGAAGTGATAGACTCAGGGGAGTCTATATACTTCCTCTTCCATTTCTTCCGAGGGACCTCCTCTGAATGTTTGGGAGAGGTTCTGGAAGAGGTGGGGGTCACCTGGTGGGCTGTAGTTCAGTCATTACGTATGGTTATCGGTTCTGACCTTGGAACTGAGCCGACCATCTTCCAAGCATGCATCAGCTACAAACTCTCGAGCTAAAACTCTTACCTAGAATTCCCATCTCCCTGTTACCTCAGATTAAGTTTGCAAGTCAAAAGAAGGTACAGTCTACCTCTGGTCAACTGACCTAAGAGAACCGGATGGCGAGATCCACTAGAAGCCACAGGAGGGGGAAGGAGGGAAGGTCGTAATGACTGAAGGATCAACAATACAGATGGAACGTTATGGTAAGACATAACTTCTTTATCTGATAATCTGTTAATCCTCATTCATTCCTTACTTACGGGACAGAATCCCCAGCTACCTCTATTCCTGGGAGGCTCTCATGGAAGGACATTCCTGAGCACCATAGAACCAAAAGATGCTCTTCCCCTGTAGGCCAAATCCAATTTGTAATGATTGATGAAGGTATGAGGCATAGCCCAGGTTGCAGCTGCACAGATGTCATGTAAAGAAGCTCTGGCAAGGAAGGCAGCAGAAGTTGCCACCGACCTTTTCGAATGAACCTTTATGACAGTCGGCAATGGAATATTATGTTGTGTATAAATGAAGGTCACAAGGTCTTTCAACCATCTAGCCAACGTGACATTAGCAACAGCACATCCTAATCTAGGTCCAGAATAGGACAAAAATAACTGGTCTGATTTACGAGAGGCCTTAGTCCTGTTCAAGTAGAAGCTAATTTGCCTGTGAATATCTAGGGTATGTAGGCAATACTCTCCTTTGTTTGAATAATTGGGGAAGAAAACTGGCAATTCAATGGTTTGATTAATGGACATTTCAGGGATCACTTTTGGCAGAAAGGATTAGTTCTCAAAGACACTCTATCGAAAATCAAGTATGGACTCTTGATGCAGAAGGCTTGAAGCTCAGAGATACATTTGGCAGAAGTAATGGCGACCAAAAACAAGGTTTTCCATGACAAATATCTGAGGTCGCATGAAGAAGCAGGTTTGAAAGGTGGCACTGTCAGAGCTTGTAGAACTAATGACAGGTCCCATGGTTGAATAAGTTCTCTAAAAGGGGGCTTCAGATGATTCACACCTTTTATGAAGTTCTTGCATAATTTGTGTGACATAAGAGAGAAGTCTTGGACACTCTCATGGAAATTAGATATTGCAGCCAAATGAACTCTAATGGTAGAGGCCGATAGACCTGAGTGGAATTGATTGGCTCGATACTCTAGTACTATCGACACTGGTGCTGAAAAGGGAACTACTTGCTTTTCTTTCAGCCAACAGGTAAATCTTTTCCACTTGCTTAGATAAGTAATTCTAGTGGAAGACTTATGAGATGCAATAAGAATGTCCCGTACTCGTACAGAAAGATCATTCTACCTGGCAATCAAGGGAATTGGAGGAGCCAAGCTGTGAGCTTCAGGCTGTCCAAGTTGGGATGAATTCGATTCTGCGGATGGGAGATCAACCCCGGGGTTGGATGGAGAATCCATGGTCGATCTAGCAGGTAAGGCCAAAGGAAGGGGAACCAAATCTGACAAGGCCAATATGGTGCTATGAGGATCACCTTGCTCTTCAACCGACGGGCTTTCTTCAGAAACTGGAGAATGAGGGGAAGAGGTGGAAAAGCATAAAGAAGACCTAAGGGCCAATCACGGACTACAGCGTCCCTGGGTGACTGTCCCGGAGGGGGAATCAGGGCGAAGTAGTTGCTGCATTTGTAGTTGGTCGGGGATGCAAAGAGGTTGCAGCAAGGACGGCCCCAGCGGTGGAAGATCTCAGACGCTATCAAAGGATTCAGGGACCACTCGTGAGGTTGTCGAATGCACCTGCTGAGTCTGTCTGCTATCATGTTGGAACTCCCGGGAATGTGCGTTGCTAGAAGAAAATGGTTGGTAGCCATCGCCCATTGGCATATCCTCATGGCCTCTCGACAAAGGAGGTAAGATTTGGTTCCGCCCTGTTTGTTGATGTACCAGACCACCGCCATGTTGTTTGATTGTATCGCAATAGTCCCAGACGGCAGCACGGGATGGAATGCTTGCAACGCCAGAAGCACCACCCTCATCTCTAGAACATTTAAATGCAGTTGGGCCTCCAATTCGGACCAAGTGCCTTAGACTGTCTGACCCTGACATAGCCCTCCCCACCCCATCAGGGAGGCGTCCGTGGTCACTGTAGCCTTGGGCTGTTGGGGAGAGAAGGGGCAAGACCACTGTGATGGGTTGTGGGTCATCCACCAATTTAAATCCTTTTGCACCTGTGAGTTACTCGAATCTTGGCTGAAAGAGGATACTGAAAAGGATACTATTGGGTGAGCAGTAGCCATTGTAGAAGCCTCATGTGAAACCTGGCCAGGGGGACAATGGTGATGGAGGCTGCCATGGAACCCAACAGCTGTAAGACAGAGTGAGCTGTGGATTTCTCCCTTGAAAGGATTGGGATCCGTTGTTGCTTTATCCTTAGAATTCTGTGCTCTGGAATGGATGCTCTGCAATTATTTGTATTCAATATGACTCCTATGAATTCTGTGGACTAAGATGGCGTGAGATTGGATTTTTGCCAGTTTATCGTAATGCCTAGCCTTACTGCAGTGAGGAGAGAGTATGCCAGGGCTTCTTCCAATAAATGTCTGGTGGGGGCGGAGATGAGCCATTCTTCTAGGTATGGAAACACCTGGAATCCTTGAAGTTGCAAGTGAGCTGTGACGACGGCCATGCACTTTGCGAACACTCTAGGGGCTGTAGAGAGTCCGAAGGTCAGTACTCTGAACTGGTGCTGACTGGCTCCAGCACAGAAGTGCAGAAATCTTCTTGATGGCCTGTCCACTTTTATGTGGTACTACACATCTTGAAGATCTATGGAACACATCCAATTGTCTTTTTCCAAAAGCAGGAGGATAGAATGTATTGTGACCATCTGGAATTTTTGTACTCTTCCAAACTTGTTCAATACACCGAGATCTAAAATTGGTCTCCAGTCCCTGGCTTTCTTGGGCACCAAAAATAGTCTTGAGTAGAATCCGGATCCTATCTGGTCTGAAGGGACTATTTGGAGGACTCTTTTTCTAAGCAGCTTTGCTATCTCTAGTGCTGCTTCTTCCCTTTGACTGGGTGGAACATCGGGTAAGTTTGTTGGGGGGGGCAGACAAAGATCGAAGGGAATATGGTAACCTCTGGTTATTATCCTTTGTACCCAAGAGTTGCTGGTGATGGTTAGCCAGGCAGAAGGGTACAAGGAGAAACGACCCCAACCACTTCCAGAGGAAAGGAGTTGGGCCGCTCTTCAGGAGCACTGGTAGGATTGACCAGGAAAAGAGTCCCTGGAACCCTGGTTATGTGGATCCCCACTGCCCCAAAAAGGACATCTTCCCTACGACTTTCCCCCTCTGCCTCTAGGGAAGAACTTGGCCTGTGTGTCACAGAAAGGACCCTGAGACTTTTTGTACCATATCTTCCCACTCTTCTGGTTTCTGGAGAAAGCATGTTGAGGGGAAGAATAATGGACACCCATGGTAGAAAGGGTCTTACCGTCCTGTTCACATCTGGCCAGTATGCTTTTAACCTTGGGTCCAAACAATGAAGAGGCTTTGATGGGAGCACTGAGAAAGGAAGCCTTGAAGGGTTCCACAAAATTACATAGGCGCATCCAGGCGTGTCATCTCAAAACAATGCCTGAACTCGCCGCTCTAGCTGCTCTTTCTGATGCGCGAGATATCAGGCACATGGAGGAGTTTGATATCGATTTAATGGTAGCCAGCTGAGAGGTCACTTTGTCACGGACCTCATCAGACACGGCACCAGCCAAAGTTTCAGAGAGCTCAGAAATTAAATCCCTTTGTAGCCTGGTAAAGTGTGCCATATAATTCAGGGACCTGATTGCAAAGGTCGCTGATGCAAAAGTAATCTACCCTATTCTGCCCAGAGCCCGTGACTCTTTGTTGGGTGGGTGGACAGTCTGGCTTCCTTCTTCTGCCAGGTCCTTCTTGGTTGTGGCCACCACCACCAGAGCATCTACAGGAAGACCTTTGGACCAATGGGGGTCAGTAGTAGGAGGGGACAAAATTTTATCAGGGCTCCGGGGAATGGCCTCAATGGTGTCAGGAGCCTTCCACACACACTGCATGACAAGCCAGACCAGTTCGTTGGCAGGTGGAGTAACCCAGGAGGTAGGGGGCCGGGCGCAAAAGGCCTGCAGGAACACAGACTCTTCAGAGGTCGGGTTAGAGGGCTGCCAATCACCTCTCTGTTTAAGGATTTTGAGGATATCACCAAAGGATACCTCAGAAGGTGAGCAAGGGGACCCTTCCCCATCATTAAAGTCTGTATCTTCAGTAAGGGACTCCTCTGTTGAGTCCATGTGCTTCCTCTTGCACAAGCTTTTTTGATGAACTTCCTCAGAGGGAAGAAGCTGGGGAAGACAATGCAAAAGGGGTTTCCTGTGGGAGTACATCCTGAGGCCCTTGCGCCCATGTCTGCTTGGAGCGACTTGTGTACATAGCGGTCCAGAGGAGGGCAGGGAGATTGACAGCACAATATCGCCAGCAGACGCCAGAGCCTTCTCCATTAGTTGGAAGGCCAGTCCACCTGAAGAGGGGTGAGTGTCCAGGACAAGGGTCACCCCTCCCCTAAGTGTCTCAGCCTGCCAACTCAGAGTCCCTGGATGGCTGTGAAACATAAAATTACATACGCCGCAGCTGACATCCTGGGTCGTAGCAAAACTCTCCTGCCATGAAGGCAACTGCGGTTCCTTAATGAGGTCCATAAAGGGAACCATAGAGGGGGAAGCCTGTGCTATATCAAGGGGCTTCAAAGGCAATGAAGGAGGAGAATAAGTATGGGTCTTTGGCAAAGGGTGATCACCTCCAAAGGAAGGATAGATTCTGGAGGGTGGGATACCTCTGGCCAAAAGCACTTGATCCACAAGACGCAACACGTCGTGTTCAGAAAGGCTTCTAGTGGATTTCACAGACACGGCTGAGGGAGAGTCAGGTCTATCCACAGATGGGACAAGCTAGGTGCCCACCACACCAGTCTGCACTGAAAACAACGGGGCTGTAAGAGACTGAACTACAGGTGTCTGCAAAGAGGAAATCATTGGTGCTGAAGTCATGGTCTGCACCGACAAAAAGGTCAGTGCCGAACTGGTAGTCGGTGCAGAGGCTGGGACCGAAAAAATCGGTGTCGATAACAGAGTTGTCTGTTCTGGGTAAGGTGTCGGAGCCGATGAGGTTACAGTCTGCGCTGAATGGATAGTCGGTGCCGGTAGAGAGGTCTGAACCGAGGAGCCCCTCGGTACCGATACGGTAAAGGGCACGCTAGTCGGTGCAGAAATCGCAGATGGTGCCAATGGCCTTGGTGCCGAAGGTTTAGGCACCGAAAGTACTGGAGCCGAAAGAGTCAGATCCAAAGTAGAAAGGTTGGCCTTCCTAGGTCTCGGTTGGTGGGAGCCCCCAGCCGGGGATGAAGGAAGAGATTTGGCCTTTGAAAGATCATCAGTCTTTTTCTTATGGGATCTTGGAGGGGTTAAAGCCTCCGACCCAAAAACATAAAAAAGGAGATTTAAGTAGCCCCTTCAATTACAATTTATTTTTCCTCTCAATCAACGTCCTGTTAGAGAAGTTCTTACAAATTCCACAGGGCGGATCAACTGATAAATGAGGCACACCCAAGCAATAGACACACAAAGAATGTGCATCTGAAGTAGGTCATTTATGGCCACAATCTGAATATCTCTTAAATCCTGGACTACCTTTTTTTATCTGCCATGATAGAAAAGAAGGAAATCAGAAAAAATACCAGCAATGGTACAAGAAATACCCGATGGTAATGAAGAAAAGGGGGCTACCAACAATGGTAAAGAAGAAAATACCTCGCCGTAAAAAAGATTGAAAAATTTCAAGAAGGGATAGTCACTAAATGCGATAAGGTAAGAGAAAACAATTTAAAAAATTTTCTGAGAAAAAAAGTTATTTTAGACTAGAATAACAACAAACTATTATACTTAGCTCAAGAGAAGTAGCTTGACACAACCGAATGGCAATGCGGCAAATGAAATCTGAGGTAACAGGGAGAGGGGAATTCTGGGTAAGAGGTTTAGCTCGAAAGTTTGTAGCTGACGTGAGCTTGGAAGATGGCCGGCTAGGTTCCGAGGTCAGAACCGATACCCGTATGTAAGGAATGAACGAGGATTAACAATATCAGATGCACATGTTATTGGACCTTCTTATATTGGAAAAAGAAAACTGAAGGTGAGCAGTGTCAAGTTCAAATCAATCAATAAATAATTACATTTTTTTTTCAAGAGACAAGCAATCCTGATCATACAACATCACATCCCTAAATACCATCTCTTTATACGCTGACTCCAAGATATCTTCCTTACCCCCCAAGTTATGCAGTATTGGTGAAATATATACATATATTACACACACATATACTACACATACTACTTTTGTCGTTAATGTCCACTGGTCTGATCTTTTTAAGCAGACTGACATACTTTGAGGTTCGCACATGCAGTCTTATGCCATGACCACTGAGGAAGTGATGCTTTAAAATAATGAGTGGTCCTCTCCGTTTTTATTAGTACACAGCAAATAGAAAATATCAGAGTAAACTAAGAAGTGCTCTTGCAAAAGTTTAGGTGACCCTTGAAAATGTTTTGTTTTCTATGCACTTTTTTTGTCATTGTGCCTGCTGCACATCAAGCTCCCACTATCAGCAAGACTAATTTTCCACCTGTCCCAAGTCTTCCTTAGGGAGGAAGAGTGCTGGCTGAAGGATGGCCATCCTACAAGCAGTCTCACTGGTGGATGTGCTCTCCATGCCATCCAATAAATGAAGGTGTATTTAGCATGGCCCCTAACCCTACTACAGGTGGGCAACAAGCAACCTGCATCACCATGGGGACCACTATGCCTACTCTATTGCCGTGCAAGCTACCACCGGCTAACAATGAGAGCTACAGATGTTCATGGACTAGTGGCTGGATCCCTGCCCCTGCATCATCCATTCCAATACAAATCCCTACTCAGAGGCACTGGATGGTCCCAATCTGCCCCTTCTCCCGGACGGTAAGATGCCTATCCTCTCCACGGCAGCTTCAGCAGGTGCTAAAGGCACTAAATGAAATCAGGATGCCTAGAGCATAGCTGGAGCTTCATCAATCTACACCAATGGAGATGGAAAGGGATTCACAAAGGTTTAATTTAACCTTCAGCTTTAGCTTCAAGCATACCTCTCAACTTCATTACTCAAGGCTGCTGGACAAAGTCAAAAATAATGGGAGGACAAGGCCCAAAATCAGGGAACATTTTTGTTTCAATTATTATTCTAATTTAGTAGGCAGGTTAATAGAACAACATTTTTTGCAGCAGCATACATTTTCTAAACAGAAGTATGAAATTTATGTCTGGCCTTATTGACAGACTGTAACCTTCAGCGATTTACCAGAGAATCAAAAAGTTTGATAGAGGATGCAAATATAAAGAAAATAGCAACATTCTAGACAAACGGGGACAGCTGTGCTAATCAAGCAGAGTTTACTAAAGGAAGCTGGTTACTAATTTGTTTTACTGAGAAAAGTGCTCCCATTTCATGAGAAAAGCAAGTGGTAGATAAAATAAGCAAGACAGACATTAAGTAAGGGCAGATATATTATAAGGATGTATGAAGAGCATCCTAAGTAAACAATGAGTGATGCACAGAGTTGGGAGAATGAACTCACTTTTAGTTAGAATGGCTTCACCCTCGTGAACAAACCACACCAACCGTGGGTAAATCCAGCATTACCCACACCCAGACGTGGGTTATTACTATATTCTATTATGCATGTATAGCATGGCACTGAATTATCCACACTGCAGTAAGGTACTGCAATGCCCCCATGTTCCATCATCCTGCAGTCTCATGGCTTCTACTGAAGCGCTGGTCTTTTCCAAGAACTGATCACAAAGATATGCAAAAGAAATACCCAGGCATAATCTGAAAGCAAAAAAAGTGCATTCTTTAAGTACATTTTAGAAGGACTAGTGAATCTGGAGACGCACAATACATTCAAGAGTTATGAAATTCACACAGATATAGCATTTGTGGCATTCTGAACATCATTTCTTTGTACACTGCTCCGTTATCCCTGGGCACACATCAGATATACAAGTAAATTGTAAATATTCAAAGTATCTTATTTGAGAATCTCACCCCAGTACTGTTAACTCGAACAAAAGTGCTTAGACACTAAACTAAACAGATGCTAGGAAAGATACTGTCTAAAAAGTAGAAATAAAGAAAAGGTGAAAGATTGTACAAGATGCCCAACTTGTAATGAATTCAAACTTGTAATGAATTCAGAATTTTCTTACCTAGAATAGTTTCCTGTCTATACCTGAAGCTAGTCATATTAAGATAACATCACAAACAGTACGGTTATGTAAAATCTTACCATAACAGTAGATGTCACTGCCTTCACCACTCCAGTATTCATCACGTATGGGGATTCCCTGCCATGAGAGCCCAATATCCGGCCAGTCTACCAAAGCATACCATTGCTTTAAGGTAAGTTGAACTCCACTCAAATGCTCCTCATGTAGCATAGGCCATAAAGGTGATGTTCAGGTGTACTATCCTCAGAATCAATTGCTCCAGCAGGAACAATAGGCAAAGGAAAACCAAAAAGCACCTGCACATCCAGGAAGGAAAAAACTAGGGGGATGGAGGGAGGGAGTGAATACTGCAGCAGTGAAGGCAAGGACATCTACTGTTATCGTAAGATTTTACACAACTGTACTATTGTCCTTACCTTCATGGCTGCAGTGCTCATGTATGGGAGCGTGCCAAAGCTCAAGAAGAAACTTGGGAGGAGGAAGCAGCAATAGAGCCCTCTAAGAAGCCATGAAGAATGGCATTAGCAAAACTAGCTTTAGCTCTGGAAATACCATCCAACTTGAGTGCTTGGTAAAAGTACGCACAGAAGTCCAGATAGCTGCTTCAAGGAACAGCATTAATGTCCAAGCCCTTGAAAAAAGCACTAGAAGAAACCACAGCTCTAATATAATGAGTCATTACAGAAGGAAGGAAGGCACGCAAAGAGAAAGATGAATGTGGCTGGGAACAGGCAGACAGTCAGACAGGACCAGGTTTGTCAGGAAAGGAAGGCTTCTGAATCCCTGCAGTCCTTTTTACCTTTAGCAGGAGGATGAGATTGTCTACAAACAAAGGCTGGCTTAGAAGGGTAGTTTCTCTGAAATTTAGGCACATGTTTAAGCTCCTGTAAAGCCTTCCCCTTGTTCTGAAGAGACAAACCAGCAACTGCATCCTCAAACAAAAAAGTTCATCATCCAGAGGAGCATCCATCAACTTAACCTTAATATCATCAGGTAAAGGTTGACGCCTAAGCCATGAATACCTCCTCATTACCAAACCAAAAGCAGCAGTCCTAGAAGAGGCATCTGCTGCATCACAACTACATTTGACAGAATAACAAACTGCTTGAGAGGAAGTCCATAGCAAGGAAAGAGCGACCGATTTACTCCCCAGAGTCTGGAAGATCATAAAAAAGCAGACAAGCCTGAGAAAGCAGAACCAACACATACCTAGATATATGGGTCTGATAATTAAACTGCCCTAAAAGCTAGGGTGGCCAAAGTATAAACATTCTTAGGGGCTGACACAGACAAACAACTGGTGTCAGAACCATGGACTAAAACTAAATGCCAAGAAATGCATAATAGTATCCTTTGGGAAGTCATCCATCCCTGGTAAGTATAACATTGACTACACACCCATTAGAGATTACCCAGTAGTCGTGGACTTAGGGACATACATAGATAGTAATCTACCCTTTGATCATCACATGTCTACAGTGGTGACAAAATCATTCTATATTACGCAACTTATAAACAAAGGTATGGCATCCAAGTCCAAGGAAGTCATTGTTCCACTGTATTCAGCATTCATCAGACCAATCATTGATTACAATGCCTCCTTTGGTATGTACCTAACCAAGCATATCCAACAACTGGAATGTCCACAGATGTTCCGCACTAAAGAATACAGGGCGTAAGTAATATGTCCTATGCAGACTGCATCAAGGCCCTATCCCTGTATTCCATTTCCTACAGGCTTTTGAGGGGAGATCTATGCCTGTCATATAAGGCATTGTCAGACCCCACTCCGATGGGCCTCCTGCATATCCACAAAACAAACAGTACCAGAAATATCCATTCTAAAAACTTGAACCTTGCCTGCGATATAAATTGGACCTGCTGGAGAGATAGGCATGTATCCAAGAGAATAGCCCGTCTATGGAACAGGCTCCTCATCCATGTGAAGCAGAGTTCCTCCCTAACCCAATTCAAGTACAAATTGGACAACTGTATGGGAAACCGGAAATTCATCCCTGGTTTGGCACCCAGGTCTCTAATGGAAACAGGTAACCTGTAAATGATTCATCTCACAGCCCATGCTCACACTTATCAAGGGTATCAGAACTTGTCAGAGATTTGGGATGCATGGCTAGGCTTAAAAAGTCCCTTGTAAAAGTTAGCCTAGTAAACACCTATGAACCTAAATCCAGCCTGTCCGTAGTTCTGCTATCCTTGTCATAAGGCAGTAACTTGGACAAAGGAAGCAAATGACACAGCTTATCAGAGGCTACAGACACCAGAGAGAGGTCAGCAGCAGGACATTTGAACAAAAAGGAACAATCCTCAGGCACCCTATAAAACCTATCAGGCGTCTTGGGAACAGGGAGCAGATAATCAAGTGCTTTATAGGCATTGGAAAAAAACTTCCAGTAGAGCAGCTAAAACAGGAGGAATGGCCCACAGCTTTAAGAGATTCCATCTGTAGTAACTCCTAGTACCTCTCATAGATATCAGAGGCCTGAGCACAATTCCACTTAAAAAAATCCCATCATCCTAGAGATCGTGTCCCCAAAGGAAATTCCCTTGAAGGAGCAGATTCGTCCTCCTCCTCCTCCTCTAACCCATAGTCCAAAGGAGAAAGACTCTGAGTAAAATAATTAAGGGATTTTTCATCAGAATCCAACTCTTCTTCATAAGAATTCAGTTCGATGGGCCTTTTAAGTGGAGAAGAGGACCAAGGAGGGACAGGAACCAAAACCCCTTGAGGAGGCTTTTAATAACAGTAAAGCATTAAATAACTCTCAAGTAAAGGTCAACCACACACGTTTTGGATCCCTAGAAGCACAAGAAACATGTTTAGTTTTCTGTTTTTTTTTTTAACATCCGCCCTAGAAAACTGAGAAGGTTCTGACTCAGGAGAGCGTTCAACTACCCAAGAAGAATCTGTGGAACCCCCCCCCCTTGACCCCTCAGAAACGATCAATTGTGGTTTCCCCTGAACGTCCAAAACAGATGTCTGAAAGCCTTGGCAGACGTGCTTCCCGCCAGCCTCCAACCCAGTCCTGGCAGAGAAATCTGACAATACAGCCAGGTAAGCCTCTGGGTTTGTAAGAACATCAGAAGAAACACCCGGCAGAGGCTGAACAGCTGAAGATTCGAGTCTTACCTTCTTCCCTGACAGCTGACCCTCAGGGTGGGAAGTTTCTTCCACTGTATCTTTAGCAAGAAGCTTAAGACACTGGTTCTTAAGATAGAATGAAAGGGAAGAAAGCCTACTACAAAGGTTTTTGGGATGAACATCTGACAAATCGAACAAGACATATGGTCGTGAGAAGCTCAGGCAAAAAAGGCACTTATCTTGGCAGTCTTTATAAGGAATCTGTCCCTCACACTGGCATTCACCTTTCTTGGATGACATTAACCCCAAACAGCACAAGAAATTCAAGAAAAAGAACAAAGCCCTAACTGAGTACTTATCTGCAATGGTGAGGACTTCAGCAAACAGGAGTAACCAGAATACAAAAATGCAGTAAACGGACATAGGTAAACAGACCGATAGTTAGAAACAACGTTTGGACTAGTGGCAAAGAAGTTCTGAGGATGGTACGCCTGAATGTCACTTTTATACCCTACGCTATGAAAGGAGCGTTTTGGTGACTTCAATGTACCTTAAAGCAGCAGTAGGCTTTGGTAGACTAGCTGGACATTGAGCTTCCACAGCAGGGAATCCCCATACATGATGAATGCTGCAGCAGTGAATACAAGGACAGCTGATATTATTTAATCAAATCCTTTGAATTATGCCTTTATTTACATAATTTGTGCAAAAATGAAGATAACCATCTAGTACAATATATATTTCAGTTAATTCGGGGGGGGGGCATATTACCTACAGTACTCATATGTTTACAGATCATGCTAACCAAGTCAAAAAGCTAAGCACAAGAGTGACAGTAAAGCAGCTTTAAGCAGTAAAGCTGTCAAACATGTAATGCGAGTACAGTTTCTTAATCTAAACTGAACAGCAAGATCTGTATTACACAAGATTTTGCCAATGTGAATGATACGGGCCAGCAAGAGACAACCTAACAAGTAAATTACCATAACTGAAATGTGTTTAAGATTTCTGCCAAATTATTTTTTAAACCAGGTTGAACATATACATACTTCTGACTCACTTATAAGGAAAAACAAACTTGCTGCTTATCTCAGGTTTTAGAATATTCAATAGTTTTAGAATATCAATATTTCTAAAGTTTCTGGGATTTTCTTTTAGTAAAAGTTTTACTCCTAAAATTAAAACATGATGAGAAAAGTTGGGAAAGTTAAGTCGTTATGGCTGAAGGCTAAAAGTGTGGGCTGATCTTTTTGAGATTTTTGTTCTACTGGCAGATTTTAAAGAAACTCATAGGGGTATTAAGGCACTCACGCTAATACATTTGTCAGCAGAATTCAGCAAGTCTTAGAAGCAACATTTACTTTCATGATAGGGGTTGCAAGGTGAATCCTTTCCTTAGCATGCTTTCTTTACATTCTGTTAAATCAGCTGCTGTGCATTACAGTTTCAGAGAATTGGAAAAGTGGCTGCCATTACATTTATTTCAAAAAGTACTGCAAAGCCTTTTTCTGTAACTTCACTGTGAGTGATCTCTTTAACCTACTAATGTTTAGCCATATGAAGATATTAATACAGTTTACAGGATTCATTCTTAAACAGTAACCAAGTTTAGTATGACATATCTGTTTTGCAGCTTTATATATGCACTTTTCTATAGATTAAGTTCATCTTAAAAGGGCACAATACACATTTGTAGTGTTTTGTGATGCATCAGTTGTATGGAAAACAACTTTACACTAATTTCTCTTTGATTTATATACAGCAACTGTTTGACCTCCTATTTCCTAGGTGTACTGTGAATCATTAACTTATATTTAGAAATATCTTTCTAGATAATTATTTATTCATCTATTTATTTAAGGGGTAGGCGTTTGTTAAACATAAGTATCTAGTCACATCTTCAAAAATGATCTTGTCTTCAAGCAAACATAACAAAGCAATGAAGAGTGAAAAGTTTATGAGAAAAAGAATACATTTGACACAAGCTGCCAAAATCACTTAATACAAATAGGGCTGTGTATATCTGTACAAGTAGTGGATTAAATGCCAACTGTCAAGAATGACTGTTCAACTGCACAGTGCAACTTAACCATTTAAAATATCAACAACTTGCAATACCCACTGTGCTAACCTTTGCAAATATGTTTACAAATGTTTATGTCACATGCTGTCCAGTATCTAATACAATATTAATAGTTTTGTAGTCATTCAAGGAGAGAGGCAGCTTTGGCTTAAATTTTCATGGCTTTTACTTTCTTGTTGAAAGGTAAGTCTAGAGCTCAGATTTACATCACCTGACCTATTAAGCTTATTTCTAAGAAACAAAACCACAGAAATCAAACAAAGAAAAACAAAATCAGAGCTAACTAAGGTGTAAAGGATTGTCACAGTGTGTTTAAAACTTGATTCACAACAGTAAAAGAACTCTGAGCACTTCCGCAAAACAATACATTTTATTCAAAACACAAAATCCATAAACTTAAACAAAGCGCTTTCATCCCTTATGCTCGTGGGACTTCAGATTAACAGAACTACAATCCACTATAATTTAAAACCTCAAAAGCCAGTGAAATACATTGCATCTCTGAAATTTAAAGCGATAGTACAATTAAAACAAAAACTGCTAAGTAACAAGTCTCGTATGTAAAACATTCTATAATTAGACTGTAAAGAGGCTGAATGGCAGATTACGACCAATGCCACAGGCCTCAATGGACTTGATTCTATTTCTTTGTCCTGTTTTCTCAAGTTAAGGGCATTAATGTCTTTTTATACAAGTCTCCATGTCAACTGGTTTAACTGATAAATTTCCAACAGAGAGTGCTCAGACACAAAGTAATGGATAAAATTTATTGATAAGCGCTTTCGGTTAGACCTTCCAACCTTCATCAGACAAAGAACAAACACTTACAATGCCTTAAATACACATCTTAATAATCAACTACTTAATCAATTAATATTTTAAAGCCATAATGGCACTTTTACCACATAAAACAAATATAAAACAAGTAACCCCCCTATATCTTAATATTTAAAAACATTAAGTGATTTAATAATATTACCTATAAAATCTTTTGACTTTTAAAACACTAGACAAATTTATTACATCATTAATACCTGGTGGAACTGATGCATTTAAATAAATTTGCCACCAGTACTCTTTATTCTCTAGCATTATTTTCCACGGACCACCCCTTGGACCATCCCTTACTTGTTCTAAGACCACAAATCTAAAATCGTGGCCATTGTTTTCTTGGATGTGTCTAAATAATGCATTTGTACATTCTGCCTTACCAATATCATAATAGTGTTCATAGATGTGCAGCGGTTAGCGTTGCCACCTCACAGCAAGAGGTTCTCCAGTTCGATTCTCAGCTAGGGTGCCTTTTGTGCGGAGTCTGCATGTCCTCCCTGTGGTCACGTGGGTTTCCTCCAGGTGCTCCTGTTTCCTCCCACATTTCAAAGACATGCAGTAGGTGGACTGGACACTCTAAATTGGCCCTAGGTGTGTGTGTGTGCATGTGTATGCCTTCTGTGGAAGGTTGGGCGCCAGGCTGGCAATTCGACACCGCAAAACTCCACTGCCAATCATGAGCGGACAGATGGTCAGCTGCAGCGACCCCTAACCGGGAAAAGCCAAAAGAAGAAGAAGAATATACGCTGTCTAAGTCTATGTTCCGTTTTTCCAATATAGTAAGCTCTACAATCCAAGCACTTTGCAGCATATACCACTCCCCTAGTATTACAATTAATTTGTCCTCTGATATCAATACTTTTGCTACCCAATATAATGTTGTTACATTCCAAAATATAGCTACACTGATTGCACATGTTACATTTATACATTTTCCCTATACATGCTTATCCTGTTTTGGGACGGTATTATACCAATCCTTCAAATTCTTATCTCTTTTATAAATGATACTAGGGTGAGTGCCTAAAACACAGGATACATTCCTATCTAATGAAATAATTTCCCAGTTTTATGTATAATACTAGCAATACTATAACTATCATCTGTAAATGTAGCAAAGGCATTACATAATTTAGAATCCATATTTGTTGTTGTTTCCTGTAAGCTATTATTATCACAATTAGTATTACATAGCTGGGATCCAATATGTCCCTCTTGATTAATACTATTTATTTCACTATTGCTTATTTGTCCTAGCAATGGTTTATAAACTCCAGAGAGTCTTTTTCTAATAACTTCCCTTGAAATAGTATCTACTAAACTCTTAGGGTAATCTCTATTCAAAAACATATTGCCTATAAATGTAATTTCCTCCATAAATTCATTATCCAAAGTAATCATCCTGGCCGCCCTTACCATTTGGCCCTTAACCACAGCCTTTTTCAAATGGGTAGAATGACTACTTGAATAGTGTAAAAATGTATTTGAATATGTTTTCTTTCTGTAAATGGAGGCTTTAATATAACCTTCCATTACATCTTTAGACAAACATCTAAACAGGCAATGTTATTTTCTCCTACAGTATGAGAAAATCACAAAAAAATCTGTTGAGTTATTCAAAAATTAAAATTGTCATTTTATTTTACTTCACTTATATTACTATATTTAATTACATCATTTTACATCATATTTTATTATAGTTACTATTTATGGGATAGGTTTTTATAGAATGTTTTACATATTAGACTTGCTGCAGAGTTATAAAGTTGTCATAAGAACTGCCATCTAGTAACATAGGTGATAAGTTTTTTGTACTGTGGAAAATAAAATGGTATATGAATGGATGTAGAGGGTGGACCAGTGGGTGAGGGAGTGGTATGTGGGATGAGTGTAGGAAAATGATCTACAACTGAGTGAGTATGTTAGCAAAAGGGCTATGAGAACCGCATTGAGAAGTTCTGTGACTGAACATGATTACTTAGTAAGGGGGGGCCAGTCAAAAAGAAGGGCTAAAGAGGGGGGGGGGTGCAGAATGGAATAGTACAGTAGAATGAGAAGTCTAGGTGAGGAGGAAGACAGTTGTATATGGGATAAACAGAAATAGGCAGAGATTCCCTGAAATTAGAGAGGTAGAATAAATAGTACAAATAGAGGATGGTATTACCTACCAAAGTAGGTAATACAGGAGAAAGTGTATGGTGAGGGAAGCTACAATCTACCTTCCATTAAACAACTGGTAAACAGTGTAGACAGACAAGTAATACCAGTAAACTTTTTTCTAAATGAGAGGTTGAAAAGGAGTCTACACAATATAAGAGAGAATAGAGAGAGAGAGATGCTTAAGAAGTGCAGAAGAAAAAACAAAGGGGGTTAACAGCCTACCTGCCAACTACGCTTTAGGATGGCTGGATGGATAAATGAATGAACACTGCTAGAGTTCTAATCTGCCATCTAAGATGTGTGAGGAGTGAGATTATATCCAATTCTTTAAGGTGGTACAAAGTCTGCAGAAAAAGTAAAAAGAAAGAAGGGTAAGAACTGGCTGTAGTCCTCCTCCATGCCACCTAGGCTGTGGGAGGGCTGAATTGCTAAGAGTACAGAGATGTGTAAGGTGAGGCAGTACTAACAATCTGGCCCACCTGCTACCTAGGCAGTGTAACAGATAAATAGAAGAGCAAAGAAAATTAGGATAAATAGATGGAGAGAAAAAACTTATACTTGGATCAGGACAAATAATTAACTTTAGATCGGATACAGATATGTAAAGTATAGAGCTACAAAAGGTTAAAATGAAAGGAATGACAGCCAGCCTCCTAGACTGTGCTGGAGTATGATGGAAGGCTCAAGATAATCTTGGAATTCAAAGGTGAGGATCAAGTATTACAAAGATAAGGAAGAGCAGTGCAGTGAAGTGAGAAACCAGCCTGGCACCTGGGTTGCAGAGGGGATTGCTTGAAAAGAAAAGCTAGGTACGGTGTTAGAAGGTATGGCTTAAGAATTTGTAAGATAGCAAAATAAACAATGGAATAAGGTTCCAGGCCTAGCTACCACCTAGGCTGTGTGACAGAGGGCTTGAAGAGTTAATAATGCCAGTTGAGAAACAGAATAAGTCTTGAGTATATTTGCCAAGAAAGCACCAATGGACCATTTTTGGTTCATCAGACGGCTGCTGTTCAGCATGTTCCACCAGCAAGATTATCTTATAACAACTGCTGTCAAGAATCAATGTAAATTAAAGGTTCACTCCTATAACATGCACAACTTCACTGTATAATAAGAAAGAATCTTTCTTTGGATGCTAATATTCCATACTACTGCTGCATTGTCCATCTGAATATTGACTGGGTCTGCTGGAATGCATTTCTGAAGTACCTGAAGTAAAAGAACTGCTGTACCTTCAATACACCAATATAAAACTTCAGTTCCTCTGAGCAAAAGCCCTTACACCATGTGGCAATGTCCTCTTCAAACCAAGCAAGAGGCCTCCATAGTAAAGGTAATTTGAGGAAGGTTGTTCCAAAAAAAGATTTGCCTGTTAAATGATCAACCATATTTTAGAATGATGTTTATTTGACTACATTAGGTGATTTTATTTTTGGGACTATTTAAACCAAGCCAGTATATTGCATATAGCACCACTGATCTGTGCTCGATATGAACCACAGGGCAGCAAGGCAAGCAATGAAACTGACTCATTGGACACCAGGAGGGGAACTTGTGTTAATGTCAGAGATCCTTTTAAGATGTACAAAATGTCCAATGACTTGCCACTAAGGGAACAACCTTTGAAATTCAAGGACTGTGTCTATGTCAGATATGACTGCATAGGTCACAGTGCGCACAAGGGACCGAAAGGTCTGGAACAGAGACTTCCTTTGACAAACATACCCATCTACCTTTGACCACTAAAAAAATAAAAAGTTCTTATGACACTATACTTTCAGGAGTACCTATTAACATACACTTCATAAATATTCCTAGGGGTAGATATATTATAGGTTCATAGGTGTGTACTAGGCTAATAGCCCTGGAGCCTTTACAAGCCTAGCCCATAGGATTAACCTGGCATCGTGCCACCCAACCTTAGTTCCTAGTGCCTCTGTCGAGTACAGCCACTGGAGTGATCCTTGGGGTGTATTTTCTATTTCCCATCCACTCATCAAGATTTCTCGAGGGCCAGTGAGGTGCTCTACTTGACATGTATGGGAAGTCTATTCCATAGCATGGGCAGTCTCTGGGTTAAGAACCTGTCACTCCAGCATGTTCTGTTGATTGTGGTAATGAGGTTGAGGTCACTTGGAGCGTGTGGTGCAGAGGGATTGGGATTTCTTTAAATATAGCATTTCTAACAGAGCTGGGTCAAACATGGCTTTGTAAGTCGGAAGCAGAGATCACCTCTAAGTAGGCGATAAGAGACAGAGAATAGTTGGAGTTTTCTGAGTCTGCCCATACAGGACAAGTGTTTAAGGCCTAGGATCCACTTTGTGAGGTACTTTTGCGGCCTCTCCAGTTGTTGCAGGTGTCTAGTGAGGTACATGCCAAATGGGGCATTGTACTCTATGACTGGCCTAATGAGGGAAGAATAGAGGGAGACAATGACCTCTTTCTTCCTGGCTGCAAAACCCTTACCAATGAGATGTGCCACATAGAAGGACTTTCTGCCCACAGTGGCAACGTGGTGGTCAAAAGGGAAGTTGCTGTCAACCTGTGTTCCCAGATCTCTTATAACGCCTTCTGTGTTCAGTAGACTACCATCAATGTGGTAATTCAAGGGAACCGGGTTTTTCCCAAAGGGGATGAAGACATTTTTTGGCATTGAGTTTAAGGCCATGGTTCAGACACCAGTCGTTGGTCTCATTGAGATCTTTCTGTAGGATGTCAACATCACTTGGGGAGTTAATAATAGCTCCTAACTTGCAAGCATCTGCAAACTTTGTCAGCCAGAATCCCTTCATGTTGGCCTGAAATTCAGAGATGTAGATACCAAACAGGAGAGGACCCAGGACCGAACCCTATGGGACTCCACTCATGACTGGTCAGCAGTCTGACTTGGAGTCAGCTACTTTCACACTGTGGGTTCTAGCTGTGAACCAGTTTGCAACCCACTTAGTGACATAGGGGTTGATGCCTTTTTCTATGGATTCCTGAGTGGAGAATGTTATCAAAGGCCTTGGCCAGATCAAGGTAGGCTATATGAACCACCTTACCTTCATCCACAGCTCTGGTGACAGACTCAAAGAAGTTGACCAAGTTGAGCAGGCATGATCTACCCTTCACAAAACCAAACTGTGTAGGAACCAGAGTTTGAAGATTTCCTATATCCTTGTTTATTAGGTCCATGATGATGCGTTCCATAGCTTTGCATATCAGACTCGTCAGGCTAATGGGGCGATAGTTCCCGGGGTCTGTAGTTGTTCCTCCTTTGTGGAGAGGGATGACTGCAGCAGTGCGTCATTCAGTAAGGACAAAGCCTGAAGTGAGGCTGTGATTGAACAGGGCACACAGGTGAGGTGCCAGTTCACTCTGTAGTTCATGTAGAACACAGTCAGGGATACTGTCAGATCCCATAGAAGCTGTATTCTTGGCCTTGGACAGTGCTGTTTTAACCTGTGCAGCAGTAATACTGGGTGCCTGACAATCTACTGGTATTGTGATTGGTCCTTTGAGGGGGGGGGGTAGAGGGGTAATGTTAGCACTGAATCTGTCCGCCAGTATATTTGCAATATCTGTCGGCTCGGTATAGAAGGTACCATTGTGCAGTAGCTAAGAGCAAATCTGGGTATTGCCATGGAGATTCTTTACATAACTATAGAAGGCTTTTGGTTGTCTTTACTATCTGCTGCAATTCTGTTTTCATAGCTAGCTTTAGAGGACCTGATGAGGGATCTCAACCTTTTGCTGAGGCTGATAAGGGAGTTTTTCCAGTCTTGGGACTTCACCTTATTCCACATCAGCAATCCTCACCTTTGACTAAGCTGCAGTGACCTCAGAGTATATTATACAAAGCAGAACACAAAGGCTACAGTGCCCTGAATATCTATGGTTTAGTGACTCCCCCATGGAAGAAAAAAAAATAAATAAATAGCGTAATTGTAAGTTATTTCAGTGTGTTTTACATACAGCAACTGGCAGTCATGAAACTGCCCAACACCAAAAAGCCAACACAAGTACAAAAGGATGTTTGATGCCTGCAGCAACTAAAATTGGTAGCTCAGTCATGCCATACCAATAGCCAGATCTGTGCTTGAAATTGTCCAAATATATTGGCAGGCAGGCATATCACACTAAATGGAAGGGACACCTCTTAGAATGAATGAGGATTCCACTTAAATACTCTTTCACCTACAAAAAAACAAAACATATCAGAAGCTTATTAGACAAGTTTGTAAAGTATAACTTATAGAAAACCGCCACCATTATCGGATCCCGTGAAATTCATAACAGATACCTCTAAAGGAGACTACACCAATTGTCTCAGTCTGTTTAAATGGATATACTTAGACCACTGTTTCTCTCTACCCAATAAAGGCTAACCATCACAGGGAAGCCATACAATACTCTGTGCATTCAGACTAGCATTACAAGCCTCCCCAGGTGAATGACTAATCTACGATATGACAAAGCTTTCATTATCTACATATGTTCAGAAACACACCCTTTTGACAACTAAAGAGAAGGGTATTATTTGAAACTAGGATTCTGTTAAACATCTCAAAATGTGTTATTTTTAAGCTCAGAAACTACTACAAGGGTAGACCCTTTTCCAAGACCTTTTGGGAGGAATGGCACAATAAACCCAATATCCCTAAACCAAGAATTACTATTAGTTTTTAGCTCACACTGCTATCATCTAAAGTGTTTGCTAGATTAATTATCTTGCCCATTCTTCTCACCTGAACTCATTAGTTCCTTCCTTATAAAATGTGTAGCCTCTCCCACTATGGCACAGGTAATTTTTTCATATTCTTTACTCTAATTCCATCTGTGTTATTACCGGAACCACTTTCTCTAATTTCTCCCTCAATTCCCCACTTTTAATTCCTTCTTCCACATCAATCTCCTCCTACTCCATAGCTTTGATGTTCCATGACTTATTAGTGCAAGTCTTGAAGACTGAATGAGGAAAAGGTTTGAAACTGATGCTTCTTAACAGTATTCCCATTTCTCCAAGGTATGGCAATATCAGAGATTGCATAAGTAAGTTTGGGGTTTACTCCCTTGTAAAAACAAATTTAAAGAGGAGAGCAGTGATGTTAAACACTTGCTATTCTTTTACATTTCCATATTTATTTTTTCATAATTCCAGAGATCACAATTGTGAGTCTCAGAATTACAACAGTGAGCTTTTTTTTCCTGCAATCCTCTTTCCAGGGATATAGCAAGGGGTCTACTTTACAAGACTGAACTCCCACTTACCTGAATTTCATAATGCCGAGACAAGCCGAGAAAAAAAGCCAACAACTGCATATCACCAACCTCCAGGAGCACCTACTTTCAACTCCAGGTAAATAACCACTTTGTCACCATGTTGAAATTTGCCCCTTATCTCTACGGTAGTGTGACCTCAGAGTTGGTATATTTAGTTAGGGTTGTGGGGGACCACAGCCCCCCACATGGGTAGGTTTAATTTGCTATATTATTATTTTTTAGTTTGGCCAAGCGTTTACTTACCTGGAGTTGAAAGTCAGTGTTCCAGGAGGTCTGTGATGTGCAGTTGTTGGCTTTTTCATCTCAGCATTATGAGTCAGGCAAGTGGGATTTTGGTCTTGTAAAGTAGACCCATAGCAAGACATATTCAAGTGTCTCACTGTACTCATAAGAGTATATCTTTTTAGTACAACTTTCCTGTTAATACTTATTTACTTTTAATGACTAAGTCAGTCCCATTTAGCTTGTGCCATTTTTAAGGGGAAGCATGAGATGATGTTTATACAGAAGATGGCCATGACTTGCACAGAATAATTTCTTCTACTGTTTACAATAACCACCACTGGCTATTAAAACCTACATTAGCAACCACCAACTCCAGCAAATGGGACTCAGTTTAATATTTTATTCAAAGGACCATGTCTCAGGACAACATTCTAAGTGCTGACAAATTTTTAAACCATGTCATTTACTAACAGGACTGCAATAATGAGTAGTTAATTGAAGAGCAGACCAGATGGATGGAGTATTGACTAAATGTATATTCACTGATTCAGTGCATTCTCTGATATGTCTCTAAGTTAAGCCTGTTTACATTTCTTTTTCCACTGCTAAGCAAAAAAAAAAAAAAAAAAAAAAACAATATCCATTTCCCAAAGAATGGGGATGGTAACCTATGTCATTGTTCCAAACATAACACTTTATCTATGCCATTGCTTCCTCCTCCAACTTTATTTCACAAGATTGTTGCAGTGTCCTAGTTTTATTGGTAATTCAAATTAATCAATTCCTTCTTGTTTGGATTTGAATGTTTTTCATTATGTAAACATTACACTCATGTGCAACTATAACAAGTAATTTATTATTAAAAATGACTGTGCTGAGCATTGACTATATTTATATAATTAGGAATGTGAAGGCGTCAGATAACACAGCTAGCAGCATAACTGTACACTGGCATTCTGAGGGGCCTGAATGAATTTCCAGATGAGATACTTAATTTTCTATGCATTTCAACAGTGCCATATTTACAATAAATAAATAAATGTATGCAAACACATGAAATTTGCTCCTGGAGAACATTAAAGAGCTTAAGAACATGTAGGGCACTACTGTCTAAATAATGCATTTTGTAATGGAACCAGAACGGATTTTCAATACTCTGAAACTGCAGTCAAGGCATTTAGTTCTTGTTTACATGTATGCAGTCTATTATAATCATAACATACTATTACATATGGGGTATACAGCATTTAATGCTAATGAGCTGTTTTATTATCTTTAACTGCAAAGCACTTAAATATCTTGTGGCACACATTTCTTCTACAGCATTCAGTCTCAATACACAACTCTATGAGATTGGCCCACATCTTTAGTGTCTCTATTATTCCTCCTAATCCTCCTAACATGATAGAGTATAAGTGAAGAAATTCTTGTAGAAGGATTACCTACATACATTTATTTATTTACTCCATTTGTTTACAGGAGCTGAAGTGCTTGTAAATAGAGAACTACAATTCTTAGCAGTAAGAAAAAAAATGGCAACAACTGCAAGTACAAGAAAAATGTTATGTGGAGATATGGTAGAAACTGAAGGATATCTAATCTATTTCTCACTACATATAGTTAATTAAGAAACCAGAAAATGCACTGTACACTGTATTCCTTCATATTACCAGGGCTAAGGCCTTAAAAGAATAGTAGCACTATGAGAAAAAAAATACTTTTCTTGAAGAACAAAATAGCCATACTAAGAAAGAAAACCAAGAATTGCTGTGAGCACTGAAATCCGTCAATTGTTCACCAGTGGTCCTTTACAACAGCCTACAACACTATAAAATTGCACATACTGTCAGCTGAGAAAGCAATGCTTTCCCTTACATTTCTTACTACACTTTTCCTTTTTCATAGCCCGCAAGTGAGACTCCATTCTTCTTCATCCTCTTCTGAAGGTGCACCATTCTTAGGTATGTTATTACGGTCTCCAGCATCCCTTTCCCATAACTTTTAAGGGTAGCACTTTCCTTATCTAGTATCATCTTTGAAAAAGGTAATTTACTGGAGAATTAGTTTGCTACTTTACAATCACCAATCATTGTCATTAGCACAGTGTTCCTCCTGAAAACTTTCAGTATATAAATTCCAGACCATCACCCTTATTATTGGCCTCAACTGCTGCAGAATCTGTTTGTTGTTCCAAATCTTTCCTTTGCTCCCACTTTATGAAATCAAGCTGGTGACAACATACAGAATCGTTCAAACATCTTGATGCACAGTGGCACATTACCACGTCCCAGTTAAATCATAAAGGTACTTAATGCGATATTCCTTCAAATAATTATTTCATTATACCAGCACAATCGTAAGGTGTCACAGTCATGTGCCCCTTTTCCCTCAACTGAAACAGGCTCTGACTGTTTAGCACATACTAAAAAGCCTTCTTGCTTTCCTAGTCACAACAGAATTTGCAAGGGGTACCTAGGTATACAATGGGAGCAACACTCAAGAGGGGATGACTGTACTTTCAGGAAGATGACATACAATTCCAAAAATACTGGCAATTCCTCTGAGAATTTGGTAAATGAGAGAATCTTCCATTAACAAAACTAACAGAAACATTTCCTTCTATTTTAAAGCCCATCTTCAATGATGGAAAATGCCTTCATTTCTAAAAAACATCCACCCAAACTCATTAAGCATATAGCTCTTCTTCTTTATAGCCAAGGACACCATTCTTTCACATTTGCTTCCCAAAACGACCTTAGCCATTTTCCTTCAAAAATTCCCTTCAGAAAAATGGGTCACATTAAATCTAAAAACATGTAAGCCTATTTAACAAAATGCAGCTTTGAACTAACATAATCAAACTTGATAAATCAGTGACAGCACCAGTAAACTATAACATGGATGAATGAATGAAAGTATTCTTATGGTAACTTCTCTAACTAGGACATCACTGGAATAAAGCTGCTGATGCTAAATTCAAATCTGAACTCCACTGCTTACAAGAAAGAGATTTAACCATACAAATCCTTCCAGCTTCTTCTATCAGCTATACATGACTGCCTTTTCAGTAACACTGGAGCTTTTATTTTCAGAGGGGCTGCTAATCTGAACAGAAACCAAAACATCTACTTCATGGGTCCATTACTCACTTGAAATGTTTTTAATCAGGTAAAGCTAGAGCTCACACCACCATAACATCTTCGCACTTCCTTATCTCAATATTGCAAAAGTCATAAAGGATACCTTCACAGCAGCAACAGTCAGTTCTGCCCTCAGCTCTACAGACCCATACAGAAAGAGTATGGGAATTTCCTCCATGCCCTACCAAAATTAATCACCAGCATGGACAGGACATGGTCTTTGAGAAACTAAGGCACTCAAAAGTAGACAAGTTAGTAAATAAATAAAATACATTATTTGGCATCTTATCTCAAAACCTCAGCTCCTTGGTGTAAGAACTCAGAATGAAAATAGCATTAGCCCCCCCCCCAACCTTTATTTTGCCCAACCACCCCCCACTTTCATTTAGAAAAAAAATGTGGCAAGTTATGAAACGTATAATTGTGTAAGTAAACTTACCCTAACAGATGTTCGAATGACCACTGCTGCAGTAACCTTAGCTATTTGGCTTACATCCTGCCATGGACATAACACTCAGCCAGCTTCCAAAACTTCAGGGCACCTTTCACATGCTCAAACAGTTAGGCAGCTGCCTAAAAAACACAGGTTTGAGCACCAAGCTCTTCACAGCTTTCATGCCAACTGTCAAAGGGAGGCAAAACCATGAGCAGTCATAGTAGGAATATTAAAGTGTATACAATATATACACTCTGGCAAAATAAAAAAAAAAAAATGGGATGGGAGGAAGGGAGTGGCTACTGCACCAGAGATCATCCAAACATCTACTGTTATGGTAGCTTTACTTATACAACTACACTGTGTTCATCATATTGATCAGTGCTGCAGTAGCCTCATCTGTATGGGTAGATTACCTTAGCTTACAATATTTGGGATGTGGAAAGGGAAGGGTCCAGGAGCCGGTGAGAATTTTCCCAGCAAAGCCTGATTTAGGGTTCGAGAAGGAATCAAGCTTGTATTGTTTTGTAAAAGTCTGTACAGAGCTGATTCTAGAATACTTCTAGAACCTGGCCCTTTTCAAAAAGCCACAGATGAAGCCAGGGGCAGGGTAGAATGGGCCTTAATCCTGAATGGAATACTTTTGCTGTGGTGAGAACAGCAAAAGGTAATAACCTGAAACAACCATTTGGAAAGAGTCTGATTGGACACCGGTTGCCCCTTCTTACTTTCTCAAGAAATGAAAAACTGATCTGTAGATATAAAAGATTTTCCTCTGTAAAGATAGGACCAGAATAGTCTGTGGGCATACAAAGCATGGAGTGTCGTTTCTTCTTTTTCATTCTTAGGTTCAAGAAAGAAAACTTGGAGATGGATACTTTGGCTTAAAGTAAATGCGACTACCACTTTAAATATAAAAGGAGGATTAGTTCTCAAAGAAACCATGTCTGTAAAAAATGAGACAGATTTGTTTCACAGTAAGAGGTTGCAACTCAATTACTCTTCTTGCAAATGTCAGATCAATCATAAAACAGTTTTCAATGTTAAGAACCTCAAGTCAGCAAGATTAGTTAGTTCAAGTGGTGCAAGTGCTAGCTTTTCTAGCATAAATTTAGGATCCTAAAGAGAAGCCACCATTTTTTTCTTGCTGGGCTCTTATGCAAACCTCTTTCAAAAACATTTTGACATGAGAGTGCCTTGAAAGATGGGTAGACATGCTGAAATGGACGATAAACTAACCTTGGAGGAGTTAGGCCATAGGATAGTTACTTAAAAAATATATCATAAGCCTAGATAACTAGCCCTGAATGGGTGCTGGTTATGTTGTTGGCACCAACTAGAAAAGCATTTCCATTTGCTAATATATGATTTTCTAGTAGCAGGCTTTCTTGACTCCATAAGTACCTCCTGCATGTCCTCAGGTAAAAAGTCTGGGTGACCCTATTACTCAGGCTGTTGGCTGAAGATGACAGAGTGTATCAAACACCCCAGTTCTTGCATGAGTAGACCCATTCTGTAAGGAAGATTTTGGTAATCACCCCTGGCCATTTCCAAAAGAATGGAGAACTACTATTACTTGGGTCAGAAGGGAATCACAGCAATGATCTTGAGGAATTAATTCTGAATCTTCACAAGGATCCTTAATACCAATGGAAAGGGAAAAAACATACAGACATATTTCTATCAAGGAAAGGTAAATGTATCCATCTTCCAGGTCTTCTTGCATAGAGTCCTGGAACAGAATTTTGTCAGTTGATTGCTCATAGAGGAGGCAAAGAGGTCCACTTGTAAAACTTCCCACAGATGGATAAAGTCTTGGAAGACTCTCTGATCTAGCTTCCATTTGCAAGGGTCTGGCTTTGTCCTGTTCATCTTGTCTCCCACACAATTTTCTCTGACAGGATGCAGGATGACTGCAAAGTGAGACTGGGCTGTGAAGCTATATCCCAAGCTAACCTAGCAAGTCTGCAAAGGGAGCATGACCGGATTGCCCCTTCCTTATTGCTGTCCCATGACTGTGGTATTGTCTGTAAAAACTTAAAAAGGTCCAAGGAATCAAAGATGATTCAGAGATCGACTGCCTTGATCAGAGCAAGCATCTCTTTTATAATTTATGTGCTTGCATCTGTCCTTGGTGTCTCACACACCTTGCACTTATCCCTCCTGAAACTGGTCCCAAATAAACTAGGATTTTCAAAAATTATAGGTGTTGGTCCTGGGACCAAAGAGACCTCAGACACCATTTTATCTTCCTCATTTTATCTTCCAGCAGTATCATAAGAAACATAGATGCCATGTGACCCAAAATGCTGAGGTGCTCCTTTGCAGTAATTGAAGTATGACTGGAAAACCCTAAAAACAGAAATAGATGTAGATCTATTTTTTTTTTTTTTTTAAAGGAAGAAGAGCTCTTTGAACTGATGTGTCTATCAGACACCACAGGAACACAGTATTGTATGATGGAACCAAAAATCCCAGCTTATGTAAGAGATCTTCCACCCACATGAGAGATTCCCATCACACTGAAGAGACTCTGTAGAGATAAGCAAGTCATCTAAATATGGAAAAACGTGAATACCCTGTAGCCTGTAATGACCTATAACTGGAGTGTGACCCTTTGCGAACACTTGAGTTGTAGTCAAAAATCCAAAAGAGTAAGCAGACCCTCAACCTCTCAGCATAAGATATCTGGACAAAGCTAAAAATATTGGGAGGGACAAAGTTCCAAAAATACGGACAGATTTTAAATATTGTTCCTATAACCCTTAGAAAGTTGCTAGAATGACACATTATTTTCTGAAGGATATGAAGCCTAAATCTCAAATGTATGTCATTATTTACTATTATTTAGGGACTTCAATCCTCAATGATTTCCCAGAAAATCACAAATTTTATGAGGAACAGAATAAAAATAAGAGGAAAAATTTGGACATTCTGTGAAAATCTGGACAATTGAGAGGTATGAGTATAAGGCAGAGAATGGATACTCCAATCTAGAAAACCTTAAGAAACACTTGAAATCTGGATAAGTGTGTGATATGTTTTCTGGTAATAGTAGATTTAAAAGATGAGAGAAAGAAGGGGCAACATGTTGTGAAATGACAGTATTTTGGACTTGGGAACCATCATAAATTGGTTTAGGAAAGAAGCAGCCAGAACTGGTCTCCAAGTATTTTCTTTCTTTGGTACCAAAACATCCTTTAATAAAAAACTTTTCCAAAATGGGGAAGGAGGATCTGTCGCTATCACTCCCTGAGACAACATATGCTGAGGGACGGGGCAAACAGAGCCTTGTCTGGTGAATGATAAATGACCCCTGGAAAGCAAGAATTTCCTCAAACTGCCATCTGTAACCCTGAGGAATGATCTTCAGAACCCATTTGCCTGAAACTATCTACCTGTTGCCAAAGACAGAAATGGAGAGTCAGAATTTCTGGAAGGGAAAAAGGACTGCCAGGGTGGAGGTGGGCAAGGTCACTTAAATAGTCATTCTGACTTGATGGACTGTCTTTTGCTTTTTTTTTTTTTTTTGCTGTTTTTTTTTGGGGGGGGAGGGGTCCTGTTTTCTTTTTGGAACCTCTCACCATTATTTTCTTAAAGGTATGTTTACCAGCATTTTACTGAGACTACATTTTTTTCATGGCAAAATCGGATGAAGGAATACGGAATCCCTTAGAAATTTTTGAAAGAGGTAAGAGCCCAGCAAGAAAAAAATGGTGGCTTCTCTTAGGAGGATCCTAAATTTATGCTAGAAAAGCTAGCACTTGCACCACTGAACTAACTAATCTTGCTGACTTTGAGGTTCTTAACATTGAAAAAAAACTGTTGATTGATATGATTGATCTGACATTTGCAAGAAATTGCAAACAAGTCTTACTGTGAAAATCTGTCTCTTCATTTTTTTTTTTTTGATTCCCTTTTTTTGATAAAATCCTTTTCCTTTATATTTAAAGTGGTAGTCAATTTTAAGCCAAAGTATCCATCTCCAGTTTTCTCTTTTCTTAGCTCTAAGAATGAAAAAAGACAAAAACATGCTTTTCATTGCCACAGACTATTCTGGTCCCTATCTATCTTCCAATCAATCTTTTTTTTTCTTCTTGTTTAAGTTCATTCTGCTGCTCAAGTAGAAGAGAAAGTACCAATCAGACTCTTTTTTCCAATTACTTTCCTCAAATGGTTGGTTTCACTGTTTCTACCTTTGCTTCCATTCTCAGGCCAGGATTAAGGCCCATTCTACCTGTCACCCATTCTACCCCTTTTACAAGCTTGATCTTTCTCACCCTAAACTGGAGCTTGCTGGGAAAATTTTCTTTGTACAACACCTTCTTCCCCTTCTTTACAGACAAATAATGCTTTAGCTCTTGGATGAAATTCTCTCCCCTCCTGGACCCTTCCCTTTCCACAATTGAACATCCCTTGAATAAGTACAAGTAGCACCCCATAACAGATGATGTTAGCTGAGGATTGAATGATAAGTCATGAAGCAAGTAAAGCCCACATAACAGTAGATGCTTGGTAAAGAGTGTATAATAGATGTTTACTTTAATTCTCCCACAGTTTGGGCCTTTTTTATTTTTTTTTATTTTTTATATGTGTGCATATTTTAATTACTATTTTGACTTATTGAAGAGCTGTGAAAAGATTTCCTGTATTAGCTTAACCCCTCCCACCTTCACACAATTCGATAGCCTCTACAGCAGATGACCAAAAACTAAATCTGTGTCCAAGGGAGAATGTAAAAAAAAATCACATTTTCACATAATTTTGGAGGTTCTGAGAATAAATCAAAGCAAACCTCCTCAAATAAATATCAGTGGCCCTAGCAGAATTTCCTCACAAGAATAAACTGCAGGCAAAACATTCCTTATTATTTCACAATTAGTCAGAATAAACCTTAAATATATTAACCTGAGAATTGAAAATTCTGGAAATCAGAGCTGCAGAAGCAACCCCCACCCCCACCCCACACACACACTTATTTATTTTCCCAACCTTACCAGAAAGTCTTGAATTGGAATTACCTAAATGTTTAGCAGGATCAACTAAAGTTATAGCTACTGGGTCAGGGTTGGGATGAGTGAATAAAAAATTTAAAAGACTGAGGAGCTTATACAATCTACCTGCCTTTTAGGGGCGGCAGGTTGACTATCAGGAAAACTGCAAGCAGTGACACACACACACACACACACACACACACACACACACACACACACACACACACACACACACACACACACACTCTCCAAAGCAGACAGCACTGGAGGAATGGGTGAAGGCTTGGAAAAAACCTCAGTGTTCTCCTACTGAAAACACTGGCACATTCTGAAAATAGTTTCAGAGAAAGAGAAAACCCAATTGGGAGAATCACATACTGTGCTCTCCTCTTGAGTCTGAGGAGAAAACCCTGCATCCTTTCCTTAATTTTCCTGTCTAGATTCAAAATCATGAATCTTTTGAAGAAAAAGAGGCATCCCTCTTTCTTTTACCAGAAACCACCTTATAAGAAGGATCAATAACCTAAATTAAACCATAAGCCAAATCTAATAAACTACTCCTGTCTAGGGAAATTTGAGGTGGAGTAGATATATGTTTAGTTTTCATTTTCTTTTTGAAAAGAAAATAAGGGGCCAACAATATTGTTAATGGAAGCAGCAGCTTCCCCAGGGGTGGGCACAGCATTCTGACTAAAAAGGAAGCCTCCCATGTTCCTTCTGCCATGACTAAGAAGACTAGCTCTCCCTTGCACACTGAGTGGATTACAACAGGCACTGATGATGTGGCTGGCCCCAGTCCATAGTGGCTGCATGTGCTACACCAGAGGGATCCAGGGGTAAAATATGAGTGGTCACAGCAGAGTCACCGACCAGTGACTGAGGCAGACTGCTAGCCTGTTGTGATGGCAAAGGCTGTTTGCTTAACTTTTTCTTTTTGTGGCTGGAAACAGGATTGACTTTGGCACTGGCAGTTTGTTGGTGTCTCTTTCCCAGGGAAAAGAGGTGGCATAAGCCGGTAAAAGTTGAAAGTTGTGAAAAGTCACTTTTTTGAGAGAGAGAAAAAAACAGTTTAAAATACACTTTGCTAGCCTCCAAAAGTAAAATAAACAGTCTCTCCACATAAAAAAGTTTTTTTCCAACTACTTGTAACAACTTTTAAACTGACAGGAAAAAAATGTGCTCCCATTAAAAATACAAATAAGTCTTGTGACAGTCTGTTAAAACACAAACTAGCTTTCCAAAGCAAGAAAGTACAACAAACCTTTTTTTCAAATGTGGAAGGTTTTTCTGCAAAGGGAATTTATTTGCCCAGCGAAGGTACAGCATAAGCTCTCAGACACTCAAGATTTCTTTCTTAAAAGCCCACTGTCACACACAGTCTCAGGATAAGGAAATTAAAATCTTATGATTTAGTTTAAGGAAAAATGAGAAACAAACAGTCTGTCATCATAGTATAGCAATTTCAAATTCCAGCGCAGAAATGGGTTGAGGTATATGTACATATAATGTACAAGGAAAATACAGCTGTTTTTGTTATCTCTTACTGGTCTGATACATAATCTTTTCAGAGACAAGTGGTTTAGACTCAATGCACAGTTATACATGCAGAGTAAAATTTAAATATTAAGATTAGTAAGAAAAATGCCCTTATGAGCTAATGTTCATGTTGCTACACATCACAAAGTACAGTTGTGGAAGCTGCATTTACCCATAACAGTAGATGTTAGAACGCCTCACTGCTGCAGTAGCCCTTAGCCACCCCCCCCCCCCAAAAAATAACCGGTCAGCTTCAAAAAGCTCTTGCACCCCCCCCCCCACACACACACACACACACCTTCACTCCAACTGCTGATCAGCTAATCCTGTGGTGGGAAATCATCAGTCAGAGTGAGTGAAGCTTTCTTCGGAACTTTCTTGCTCATACAAAGAGAGGAGAGCCTAACATCCTAAAATAATCAGCCAATATAAAAAGTAGAAAGCAAATACGGCCCCTACTTTATATCCCAACTACAACTATATACATTATTCGGGGGGGGGTAGATGGTGGTTGAAACTACAGTAGCAGTGAGGAATTCAAACATATACTGTTATGGGCAAGTACAACTTACACATCATTCCCACTGCTACAGTAGTCTTTAGGCTATATGAATTGAATACCAAAGCCTACCCATCCTGGAAGGATGAAAGATATGAATCCAGGAACCCCTGAAGAATGGTACTAGCAAAGTTTGACCTGGACACGAAAAACGCATCCAGTTTGCAATGCTTTGTAAAAGTATGTACTATGTAAGTTGCCTCGATAATGCTTCTAGGCTCCACTCCTTTCCAGTATGCCACTGAAGAAGACAAGCATTTAGTGCATATGTGCCTTGAAACTGGCTGGAATGAATTTGGAATGGTGGGAATAAAATAAAATAATAGAGGAGGACAACTACCTGGAAACTGAATGTTTAGACACAGGGTATCCCTTTTTGACCCTTGATAAGAAATAAAAAGCTGATCAGCTTTCCTAAATGGCTCAGTTCTGTCAAGATAGAACCCAAGCTGCGTATGCATGCACAGAGTATGCAGAATCTATTCTCCTCCTTTTTTAGGTTCTGGGTAGAAAACTGGAAGATTAATGGCTTTGATCAAAGTAAACGCTGAAACAACTCTGGGCATGAATGAAGGGTTTGTTCTTAAAGATACCCTCTCCCAATACAAAATCATATAGGATTCTCCCACATGAGAGCTTGCAACTTGGATACTATTCCTGTAGATGTCAGGGCAATGAAAAGTACAGATTTCCAAGTCAAGAGCCGTAAAATCAAATTGATGGACTGGTTCAAAAGCTGATATAGTCAATTTCTCCAGTACATACTTGAGATCCCAATGAGGAGCAACCCGTTTACAAGAAAGTCTTGGGTCTAAAACCCCTTTCAGGAACTGTTTGGCAACAACTAGAGAAGACAGAGGAGGATCCATGGACAGACATGCCAAAATGGCCACAGGATAAACCTTTATAGAAGAAAAAGCAAGGTCAGAGGAAAGAAACAAATAAATATTTGAGCACCAATGGTACAAAATCCCTGATGGGACCTTAGTTATTGGTTAGACACCAACAAGAAAATCATTTCTAATTACCAACAAAGAATTTTTTACTAGAACTCTTGCTTGCCTCTTAGTACCTGCTGTATGTCTTTATAAAAAAAAATGTGCCAAAAAGTATTAAATGTAATCATCCAGGCAGTCAGTTAAGTCTTGTGCGAGTACATCCTGTTTGCAGGGAAGCTTGTGGCAATTGCCCTTGGCCAATTCCATATGTAGGGAGAACCAGTGTTGCCTAGGCCAAAAGGGGATCACCACAATTATGTTAACGGTATTCTTCTGAATCTTAAGAATTACCCTGGAAATCAGTGGAAACACACAGAAGCATTCCCTTCCAAAGGAATGAAAATGTGTCTATTTTCCATGCTAGCTTGCAAGAGCCCCCGGAACAAATCATGTCTACCTGTCCATTTTAAAAGGAGGTCAGATCTATTTGACGTGTTCCCCACAACTGGATCAATTCCAGAAAGACCTCCTCATTCAATTTCCATTCCAGAATATCTGTCCTGGCCCTGCTCAGTTTGTCGACCACTATTTCTGCTCTGATTGAATGTAAGATGCTTGGAGGGTTAAGGAATGCTGAAGAACTAACTCCCAGGCTATAATTGCCAGCCTGCATAGGGGTACAGCTTCATACTGCCTTGCTTGCTTATATTTCAAACGACTGTAGCATGGTCTGTAATCACTTAAAGAGGTCCTGGGGACCAAAGGTGATGGACAGACTTCAAGGCATGTATCACAGTCAACATTTCCTAAATAGATGTACATTGTTCTTTGTTCTGTCAGAAGGGTTCCACAGGCCTTCCATTTTTACTTCTCTGGAAACTGCTACCCACGCAAAATCTGATGTGTGTGTGTGTGTGGTGACAGACTGGATTGGGTACTGAGGACAGAAGGAGAGACCAGCATTCAGTTGAATTTGTTGTCTCCATCAAAGCAGTTCTTTTTTTCTAAATTCCAAAAATGGAATCTGATACTCCAGAAAATGTAAATGCTGAGCCAGTGTGTTTCAGAAACTACTGCATCTTTCACGTGTGTAGTTTGGCAAGAGATGATATGAGAATCGTAGAAGCCATGAACACTAGGATCCTTAGGAATGCTCTTTCAGAAGTCTGAGACTGATTGGAAGCTCAGGAAAAAAAACTCCAGATTATTCGCCTTGTCTCGAGTTAAATGCACATTTTGAAGGAAAATAATCTAGAAGACATCAGAGAAAAACAATCCTGTGAGACAGTCAAGGAAGATTTTGCAGTTTTTATCTAGAAGCCCAAAATGGCAAACAGACATCTGTAAAAAGACTCTGCAAAATAAGGAAAGATGTGAATGTCATTCAGTCTGCAATAAACTATGATTATGGCTAGGTATTTTGTGAACACCCTAGGAGCTGTAGATAAAATAAATGGTGAGGCACAGAACTAATAATGTGACCCAGAAACAGAGAACCTTAGAAATTATCTGAAGCCTATGGCTATGGGAATGTGGTAGTAAGCATCTTTTAAGATTAGAGTTACTAAGTAACTCATGTGGAATGAGAGGTAACAGGTTCTTGTAAGGTCAACATTTGGAATTTTCATTCAAAGATTTACAAATGAAAAATCTAGAACAGGTCTGCAAAAGGCTGAGTTTGGTACTAGAAACATTCTGGAGTAGAAGCCTTTACTCCTCTGACCTAAAGGCACTGGTTCTATGACTCCCTGGGTGTGTAAAGACTGAAGAACAAGTGGAAAAATTCTGTTTAGTTTTAAGAACGGGAAAGTATTTCCCTGAAAGGAGATTTTTGGTACTTTTCCATTATACCCTTACCAGACCGCAACGTTATTTTGCCGGTATGTGCTGCATTGTCAGTATCCATCTGAGTAGTTTATGTTAAGTAGTCTGTGACCATTACTCAAAGGAATATTTTCTGAACATGATGTAGCTGTGATAGCATGTTTTAGGGAAAGTAAAACATGAAGCGCACACATAGCCGCAGCTGGCGCAGAACATTCTATTTACAGTAAAACATGACTCCGTATCCATCCATCTGAGTAGTTCATGTTAAATAGTCTGTAACCATTATTCAATTCTTTTTCTCAGGTTTTACTGCCATGGAATATTCTCCTAATACGCTTTATACATATCAGCATAGTCATTCAGGATACGTATGCATCGGAGATGGCTCTGTGATTGTTGGGCACTTTTGGTACATATGGAGGTTTTGCTTTTGAACTACAACTGCATTTTACCATTTATCATGCTTGGCTTCTTGCAAGCCCAAAACCCCAATACATTACACGTATAGGAACATTTAAAATTATTACCTTGAAGTTAGCATTTTTTTTTATTTTGCATTGACTAATCAAACAGTTTGTGACCTGTTGGTGCCATCTGCTGGCTAGATTAAGTGACCAATGTGCACAGAGCTCTCATTTCAGTATTTTTTTAAGTTTTCTTCATACATTTCTACTACTTGTTGGACTAGCTGATTTTTTTTTCTGTTTCACACTGAAAGTTAAATAAAAGAATTTGACAAAAAGTATTTTCTGACAAAATACTATACTATGTGCATGCATCTAACTGAGATTCCATACTCTGTCCATTAAGAATGAGAATTTCTGGTCAACAAGCAATCTTGCATTCCTGTCTTGTGTCTCTAATACATTTACAGACCGCTTAGTTCTACAGTTTAGTTTAATAACTGATTCCCATCTTGGGTAAGGAGAGATGAGGAGCTTGTTAAAATGCTCTAACAATTATGCCTCTACCTGTGCTCCTCTGAATTTTGCTGTTTTTCTTCTCAGTTTTACAAAGTGGGTTTGGACGTATAGTTCACTATAATGTGTTTGTCATCAGGAAACAGTTTAAATTAATCTTCAGACAAGACGTTTAATACTTTAAGGAAATATAGATAATAACAATTTCTAGATGTACTTCATACCCTGCATTTTTATTGTTAAAACTAAATCCTACCAACAAGTCTAAGAACAGTCTCTCTTTGACAAAGTTTGGTGGGCTGTTTTGTAACTGGTGGATGCATTAGCAAAACTTTGTGTCACACCTTTAACAGCCTCTGCAAGGGCACATTATTCACCCAAAAGGCAGTGGTATGACAATGTATCTGCTTAAAAAAATACTGGACTGTATAACTGCAATTGTTAGTAATTAGTACTTATAATCTTTGCTCAGGAATCCAATATTAACTTATTTAAAACCTTATGAATTTATAATTTTGCTGCTCTTAAGTACTAACTGCAAAGAAACATAGTTGTTTAACCTTGGAGTTCCTGCATTTAATCTTAGTTGCCACATTATTTTTTTATATTCTAACAACCATTCCCATTCACCTCCCCTGGAGGCTTCTTTCCACTCTTTCAATAATCCCAAATGTGAACTTTCAATATTCCCTACATAATTCAACATATTTTACAGTACATTATTGTAAATTTTCTTATTAATACCACAATTGTGCTCATAAATCCTTCTCCTTAACACTCTCTCAGTTTTCTCATTACAAAGTCCATCACATCCAGAACATTTAGCAAGATATATAATGTGTGCTGACACACAGCTACCCTCCCTGAATGTTACCTTGGAATTCAAACTATTGTTAATTACAATAAACTTATCTTCGTTAATATAAGGTCACTGCCTACAGAATCTACACTTAAATGTACTTTCTTTTTCTCTATCCTTTTTCTTTCTAGTGTTTCCATCTAATAATTTTTTTAAAACTGATCAGTGTTTTGTTGATAAAAATGTATTCGTTACCAAGTGTCCTCGATAAATTTTAAATACCCTTCAGAAACTTCCAATTCTCTTTTATAATATTTTATATCTCCAGAACTCTTGTTGTATGCCACTGTACAACTTATTTCAAAACCTCTACCAGCACATTTTTCTTTAAAACTACCTTTCCTTGTAACAGCACCACCCTTTCCCAAAAGTAGAGTGTACTTGGTACCCCATCCACAGCACACATCATTAATAATTTCCATCACTATTAATTCTGGATACCCTCTTTCTATGAACATAGTTTTTAATTTCAGCATTTCATCACCATTAATTATGGATACCCTCTTTCTATGAACATAGTTTTTAATTTTAGCATTTCATCCTCTAAGTCTTGCAGAGTAGAGGTCATTCAGGTCACCCTAATACACTGACCCTTAACTAAATTTATCTTAAGGGAAGAAGGGTGCAAACTTTTAAAATGCAAATAAGAATAAACTTGTGTTTTAAAGCCCGTCAGTGTGCTTGACTTGAACATCTAAATAATTAATTGATCATTTTTCATAAATTAAAAGTGAATCTTTAAAAGCCAATGGAATCATGCAAAAAATAAATAAAATACAAGCTTATCATCCAGATCTGTCCATAAAATAAATGCATCTAAAAACCTTAAATACAGCTTATTATGTTAAAGGGACTAACTTATTTTCTTCCAAGCTAAAATTACAATGCTATCATAACTGGGTGCACAAGCAGTGCCCATTGCAACGCCTTTCACCTGTTCAAACATTTCCCCTTTGAAATATATAAAATTATTTTCAAGTGCAATATTAGCAAAATCTAGTAGCAGCCTGACTTTCTCCTGATAAAAATTCACATTCTATTAAGGTATCAAGAAAAGCAATAATCCCTCTTCAGATGGAATAAAATTAAAAAGATCTATTATATCTATGGTTAAAAAAATGAATGTCTGTTCCCCTACATCCCTGGTCAATATTCCTAAAAAGTCCTGTGAATTCTTTAAGAGATGGACTTAATATTGGATTATAAATAGGTTTTAACATTTTATCATACAAATTCCCAGGGGATACGTCTTTGACCCACCAGCAGAAACTAGTGGTCTATAGGGTTGTTAGAATATTTTTATGAATGTTTAAGTACTCAACTTCTTTCAAAAGGGTAGTGACCATCTTAGAATTCCATTTAATAATCAGTTCCATTAATTCTAACCATGTTGGTCAAATAGTTTAATAAGCTACAAATATTGGATCTGAACTGTCTAAACGATTCGGGAATCTGTATATCCATACCCCTTGAAGAACAATTCTCCTTGATAAACATTTCCTCAAATACGCATTTTCTAACTGCAGCCCTTTAAACTTTCAGTAACTTTTTTCCAAATTCATATATCAAGTCTTTTAAACTTTTATAATTATTAAAATAAATCCCTCTTTAGAAGTCCTTTCTCTGTTCAATTGTTCTGACTCAGGAACAGAAAAATAATAAATCTAGTTAATCTAGTCTTGAAAAACAAAACTATCGTGTAAATCCCTTGAATTTAATTCAGTCTCACTTCTATCAGTACACTTAACAGACAAATCCATATGTATCAGTCACTTATACTCCTCCAGGCAACAATGTTAACCAACTAAAGAGATCTTCTGCAGTGTTTGTTATCTTTAATCTTTTCTCAAGAAACCATATTTCTAGGAGATTTCAACTCTTACAAGTTTACAATAAATTCTGACTCACCAAAAAATGCAGTAAATTTATTGGTTCACCCAACTCATAATCACACCTACCTGCTTTAACAAAACTAGTCTAGACTGGATCCTCACCTCAACCTCTAGCAATATTACCTCCTCAGGCACTCTTCCAAATTCACCAAATGACCACCTCCCTAAATTTGCTATATGAAACCACAGCTAAAGTCATACCAGATGGACAATTTCATAAATAACTTAAAAACATACAATATCTTAAAAACATTATCCATATATAAATACTATCCATATACAAAAAAATTTACCTAAAAGCACACCTAGAATGATGCCACAATACAGTGATAAGATGATCAGCCACCCCAGCACTAGCAGGTTTCACCTCCATATCATGCCCGCCCCAAACCTGACAACACACAGCCGGCGAGAGTGAGTCATTATTCATAAAGGACACCACCACCCCGTAGGGTGGGTGGCAACGACGGCATCGGAGACCATCCAGGTGCAATTAACCATAGGCAGACTGCTGTCAATTTGTTAGCAGCATGTTACACCTCTCAAACCTCTCAACCTCCTCAACCTCCTCCTTCCTTCCTGAATTGAGGGGGAAAACATCTCCTCAAACACCATCATACTAGGTGACAACCACTTGCCTAATATAGACTGGGACACTACTCAGCCCCACACACTAGCCCAAAGGTTTCCTGGTTTCATAAACTCAAATGCCATGGAACAACTAGTCACCATCCCCACAAGAGGAGAAACATACTTTGATCTCACCATCACGAACATGATCACACAATTTCACAATGTACACGAACATGGATCACAATGTTCAACACCTGAATACACTCCCCACTGAGATCAAGGATCAGATCACAATAATGGAGTCCTCTGGGTCCTCCCCCATAAAATGACCACAATGAAAACTTCTCAAAAGAAAAACTTCTCAAAGCAAACTTTACTGTGGTAAAATCCTTTGGCCCTCCTCAGCCAGGGGAAAACATTACTCAAAACACTCAAACTCAGCAAATAAAATTACAAAAGTACCACCCTACACTACAGGACTCTGCAATCCCAAACAAAACAAACAAACTAAGTTGTACCAAACCAAAGGTCCAGTCTTGTGGACCCCACTAGCAATAAACAAGCTCTACAAAAGGAGGAGGCTACTACAAGATAGAGCAAAAATCCTTTGGGCAAGAAGACCCTTGATCATTATAAGTAAAAAACTAAGAAGCTCTAATCATCATCATCAAAGGCAAATTTGAGAGAAAAATTGCCATGACTCAAAAGACAATCATAAGGCTCTTGAATGTAAACCCATACATCACAAGATAATAAGTATATACTTTCAATAGCATTGTTTTATCTATGCTAAATTAACTTGCCACACGTAGAACAAAAAAGAGAGACACCCAACCCCACTCCCTGGCTGACAACATACACCAAACAAATAATGATTGAAAAGAGACAGAGTCTGAAAAAATGGTAACAAAACAAACTCTGGATTAATAGACAACTTAGAAACAACTAAACATATGATCAAAAGAAAGTATTACTGTGCATTCCAAACACCCAACCTAAATGACCAAAAAACATTTTGGACATCAATAAACCAATTATAAAACCCCAGCCACTCCTCAAAACCAACCCCTTCCATAAATAACCAAACTAATACTATAGCCAGCCAACCAATCAGTTTAATAACCACTTCATGGAAACCATAGTCTCAAAACTCACTCACAAAAATCCCATCTCCCTTCTTCTAGTAACACAGCCTGACTTCACTAACCAAAACAAGTTCACCTTCCAACTCATACCTTCCTCCTCCATTTTGACACAGCTTCTTAAATTAAAGTTTGCAACCCTATTCCCAAACAAACAGACTACATAATATCTAAAAATGTCAATTGATGCAGTAGCATATCCAGTTTCCATTTTAATAAACAGATCTATTTGGAAGTGTTACGTAGCAATAATGGCGGAAAAAATTGCATATTCAACCTTTCCATAAAGAAGACCCATTGACTGACATATCTGACTATAGTCCACAGCTTTCTTGCCCCCCTATCAAAAATCCTTAAGAAATGCATTCAGTCACAGCTACTAAAGTATGTCATTGAAAATAAGCTCATATCCAAAACTCATCATGGATTTTTCCCTCATTATAGCATAGCTTCTGCCCTCTTTAACTTCACCAGTACCATAAACACACTCAGAAATTCAAGTAAGCTGGTACCAGTCATAACTATAGACCTTTCAAAAGCCTTTGACATGGCATCACATCAACAATGTCTGCACAAACTGACCTCTTTAGATCTTGCTAACTCAACTCTCGCCCAGTTCCAAAGTTAAACTGACAACAGATCTCAGACTGTTAAATGAGATAATAATATTTCTTTCTTCCACTTTGTACTTGTAGGAGTGCCATAAAACTCCATCTTAGGATCTCTGTTATTTAATATATTTATCAATGACATTCATACAGCTAGCAAACATGCCACTGTGGTCCAGTTTGCAAACATCTCCACGTTGCTCAATTCAGCACCCTATCAAAAAAAAAAAAACGCCAGCACCTTACCCATACATCCTTCTCTTCCATCAAACCCCTAGCTATCCTGTAACCAACTGATGCTAAAAATCCAAACAAGCAAACTAATGCTATTTACACCAAAGCAGCTTAATATTCAAAAGCTATCCTTCAATATTACATCAACTGATAAAACAAAAAACAGAACCTGTAAACCTGATAAAACTGCTAGAAGTAATGATAGAAAAAAATGTAAAATTCAACTACCATGCAAACCTAATCATTAAGAAAACTGTTAAAGAAAATGGGCTGTCCACATAGAATCAAACCACACCTAACAGCCAGCACACAAGCACAATGCAGAAACAGACCTTCTCCCTACAGTCCTGTATGCTTCAGCCATTCTCACTAACCTACAATCTGCCCAAAGATCTAACCTGGAGTAATGTTAAAACAAAGTAGCTAAGCTTGCAGCAAAAATATTGCATAAACTCTAAGCTGTTACCCTGCCAGAGCCTCATTTACAAACCGGAAAATTCACCATCTCACCTCACCCTCCAAACAAAACCCTATGATCAGCGTGCAAGTACCAACTTAGTATAGCCAAATCAAACAATGCAGCAGGGCACCCACTTTGTTTGTTTGTGTCTTTCGGCTTTTCCCGGTTAGGGGTCGCCACAGCGGAACTCCGGTCCGATAATGATTGGTAGTGGATTTTTACGTACCGGGTTACCAGCCCTGACGCACAACCTTCAAAGAAGGCACGCCCCATTCACGTATGCCTCCACACAAGACGACGCTCTAGCCGAGAATCGAACGGGACAACGTCTTGCTATGAGGCGACAACACTACCGCAGCACCAGCAGGGCACTCACTACATATCTGAAAACTCTGGACTTCACTTCCCTAAAACAAACAGCTCTCTTTAAAATCCTTCAAAACTCAGTTATGATAACAACTAAACTCTTGTGAATGTTCTTGTACCTCCCCAGGTAAACTTTAATTTCCCACCGGCTCAAATACCTATTTCTGACAATACTTTCACTTCATCTACTACTATAATTTCTTATGTTCTCACCTATGATCCTGTTTTAATTATATCCACAACTGTCACTGTCTCATTTACATCCTGCAAGAGCTATTTCAACTTACACTACTTATTTGCACAATCTGATGTCACTGCTGCATTTTTTTATTTTCACTTCTATAACAGAACATACTTTGTAGCTTTACTACGTAAATTCTTGTAACCTTCATATCAAACTACATTTAGTGGTGTGGTGTGTCTTTCGCCTTTTCCCGGTTAGGGGTCGCCACAGCGGAACTCCGGTCCGCTAATGATTGGCAGTTGATTTTTACATGCTGAGTTGCCAGCCCTAACGCACAACCTTCAACGAAGGTACGCCCATTCACCAATGTCTCCACGCAGAAGACGCACTAGCTGAGAATCGAACCAGTCAACGTCTTACTGTGAGGCGACAACGCTACCGCAGCACCACCACCGCGGATCAAACTACATTTTAGTATGTATTATTATTATTAACAACAACGTGTTTGTGGTTTGTTTTAATGCAACTACTGGAGCTTTTCTTCCTGGATCTCTACTAAATAGGGGGTTTTATCCCAGCTGGACTTTCCCAGTAATCAAATGTAATAAATAAAATAAAAATAAATAAATAACATTTTCCTATCTAAATAAAAAATGCTTTCAGAAATAACTACATTTAGAAGTGCAAGATACTCTTATCACAAACAAAAAGACTGTCAACATTCTAGGGGCAAAAGGAAATGCTACACAACCTTACTCCTCTAAAGTATTAAATTGTCATACAACTGAAGTACTCGACATGTGAAGGGTATTGTGGACTGAGGAGGCAACATTTGGAAGTTGTTGTGTAGTTCCAAATATCCTGTCTATATTCCAGTCCTTAAGAATAGGGTTAAATAGTAAAAATACTCATATGACGTTTTGGTTTACCTGGGCCAACACATACATAAATCACACACGAATACATTTTATGTGTTGGACTTTATAAGACTTACGCCCCACCCCACACACGCAATAAAAACAAATGTACTAATTACACAGAGTTACAGCAATTGTAGGTTTGTGTAAAACACAAATATTTGAATGGGCAGTTTGTATTCTTACTTTAGCTCAAGCCACGTATAAAAATCTTTTCCCAATTCAGGCGACTCGGAATCCAACATTGTGTTCTTACTGCTTCAAAAAATGTTCATTGAAAATGAGACAGGAATAACTTCACTCGTATTAGGTCTTATTCAGCTTGAGTAAACTTTGTTTTGAAATTAGACGCTAATGTAACACGGCCATACTATCTATAAAAATCCGCACCTACGTTGTATTGGCCAGTGCCTACAGGACAGATTTTTGTTTATACGCATGTAACTTAGCTACAAAGATCTTACGCTTCATCTCATTAAACTACCGCACGTGCTAGCACTGTCCAGTTTGTAATAGATTAAACTTAAGTTTAGTCACGTATCGCCTAAAGTGAAGAGTGTGCTACATTATAACGGTAATTAACACCGTTTTCTAGGGTTCGTGATCAACGAAAAAAAGGTGAACAATGTACTCATTTATATGATCAAACATAACCGAAATCTAAGCGTCTTAGCTCACCAAAAAAGTAACCTTTCTCCTCTTCATTTTTGTAACAAAAGGAGAAAGTAAACACATAACGTGTGTTATACCGCAAAATGTCCATGTTTACGGAGTCATATGATGGAAACGTACAGTGCAATTTAGTTTTAAATTGCAAAAACGCCCTGAGAGTAGTGCCACCTCAAATTGGTTTTATGCCATTAGGATTAAAGAATAACTAATAACGTTAAGTAGAGTAGCAAAACAGCCTCATGCCCATTTTTGCACCATGCCTTTCAATGGTTATATTAACAAAATAAAAAAACACCACAACAATCCTGTGCACTGTGTACAGGATTCTGTATAGTTTCACTGACTGAGGCGAATGATAAAATTGCTGATTGACCACGTGCACAACCTGCCAAAACATCAGCAGCGCAAAATATAAAAGGTGATCTGATTATGTAAATCTTTATTCATTATTTACTGTTAGGGCCGTTTCCCAGCTGGGCAAGCCAAAAACTCTCAGCTAAGAACCTACCCACAATGTGCCTCTCCTAAATACTCCAGATCTCGTTCCTAGTTAGACGTGTTAGCCATCTATCTCGACGCTAAGTAGTAGTTTTTGTTTTTATGACAGTTTTTCTTCTGAATTTAAAATTTTTAGTCAAGTTAAACTTTTATCACTGTCACCTATAACCTAGGCCTATTTCCTACTGTTTTTCTTGGTAATTCAATTTTTTACCTCTTTTGGCTGTCCCCCTGTCCTGTCTTTGACAGGCCCCTTTTACTAGTGGTATTCTTTAACATATCTCCACTGGTATTTCTTCCTTAATTTTTTCTACAGGATAGCATTGTTTTCCTTACGATGTCAGACAAGCTAAGTTGGGTTTTAAACAGTGTGGACGTAAGATGCCTAACTCAGCTACACATGTTCGTTGTGTCTACTGTTTGAGCGTGGATCATTTGAAAGGTGATTGTGGCATTTGTGGTGGTTCTACTAATCGGACACTAGCAGAATGTAAGAATACACTTATTTTAAAAGGTTTACTCAAGTCACCTTTCTCTGAGGCTATATCTGGGTCGGAGGTCTCACCCCCTCCTAAGACCAAAAAAATATAAGTAAAACCAGAATCTGATGTTGTAAATCTTTGTTCTTCCATTACAGAAAGGAAAAACGGATTACTTAAGGCACCTTTTTTGGAGGCTCTATCTAGGTCGGAGGTCTCACCCCCTCCAAAGACCATAAAACATAAGGAAAAATGGATTACTCAAGGCACTTTTTTTCGGAGGCACCTTTTTCTGAGGCTGTATCTGGGTCGGAGTTCTCACCCCCTCCAAAGACCATAAAACATAAAGACAAACAGATTACTCAAGACACCTTTTTCGGAACCTCTATCTGGGTTGAAGGTCTCACTCCCTCCAAAGACCAAAAAAAATAAGGAAAAACAGATTACTCAAGGCACCCTTTTTGGAGGCGCTATGTGGGTCAGAGGTCTACCCCCTCCAAAGACCATAAAACATAAGGACAAACCGAGTCACTCTGCATCTCTGTCAGTTACGGAACTGAGTCAGCTCCGTGCTTCCTCGGCGCAGACCTCTTCGGCACCAGACTTTGTGTCTTCTCCCTCTGTGCCATCCATGATATTCACCCCTATTTCGGCTCCAACTTCGGCACCACTGACTTCGGTGCTGTCCTTGGGATCTGACATCGGCTCCAATGACTGTATCTGCTTCAGCACCATCCCCAGCCAGGGTGCCGACAGTTTCTTCGGTTACAAAACTCGAATACCTGCCAACGACAAAATACCTCCGGTGCATACTGTCTCGGTTCCGACAGCAATGATTTCCTGATTGGCACCATCCACCCTTGCTGCATCAGCTCCGATAGAACCAATGTTTTCCCGAAGCAGTGCTTGGACCGTCTGTACCTTGGTATCTAGCCTGTTTTCTCGCTGGTGCCATCTATGTCCACGGCTCCAATGGCTTCCAGTTCTTTTGCTCCTCTCCCAACCCTCTATTTTGGGACCCTGGGCACAGGAGTCAAAAGAACCCTCTTTGAAGGGAACCCCTTCTCCGGAGTCCTCCTCAGAAGATCCGACTGGGGAGCCACCCGGGAAGAAACGGTGCAAGAGGAAGCACCTTGATTCACTGGAGGACTCGATCACCGAAGACACTAATTGTGATTGGGGGAAGGGTCCCCACGGTCTCCCCCAGATGACAACTCATTCAGAGACATTCTCAAAATCCTCGAGCAGCAGGGAGACTGGAAGTCCTATAACCCTTCTTCTGAGGAATCGGTGTTCCTGCAGGCCTTCCGTGCCCAGCCATCTACTTCCTGGGTGACACCACCGGCAGATGACCTTGTTAAACTCATTGTGCAGCATGCCTGGAAGGCCCTGGACAATGCAGAACCTGTCCCTTGGAGGCCAGATAAAAATGTTATCTACACCTGAATACCAACCCCACTGGTCCTAGCAATTGACAGCTGATTTTATGGTCGTGGCGGCAGCCACCAAAAGGGAACTGGCAGAAGATAGTTCCACCATCCATCCTCCAAACAGAGAGTCCCATACCATGGACAGACTAGGGAAACAGACCTATGCTTCAGCGACATTCGACATTCGGTCGCTGAACTATCTGGCACACTTTGCTCGTCTCCAAAAAGACCTAATTTCCGAAATGTCTTCCTCTTTGGTGGGGTACTGTCTGATGAGGTGCTTGATACTGTCGCCTCACAGCTAGCTACCCTTGAATCCATTTCCAACCCCTTGATGCGTTTGATATCTCACTCCACCAAAGGGACAGCTCAAGCTGCCACATCAGGCATTGTCATGAGACGTAATGCTTGGATGCGGTTGTGTGACTTCGCAGACCCCTTTGTCTTCCTTCGTCAATGCATCTCTTGCCGAATCTGCACTTTTTGGACCCAAAGTACGCAACACACTTACACGTAGTGAGAAAGACAGGAAGACCTTGTCTGCTGTGGGCATATGACTTTCCAACCCCCAGAGGTGCTACTCGAGGAACCAGAAGGGAGGAAAAATGTGGTTCAAGAAATTCCAAGGACCTTTTCGTGACACTCATGGTGAACAATCACAATGGGGCAGAGGGGGCAACTCATATGGAAGACGTCCCTTTCAGGGTAAAGGGGATCTGCGTAACCAGGGCGCTAGAGATTCTTTCTCTGGCAGACCCTACCAGCGCTCTTGAGCAGCAGCCTGATTGCTTCCCTTGGGAAGCTGTCAGGGGTCATTTTTTCTCTGCATCTACCAGCCTGACATCTTATTACTACCGATGTTTGGGTGCAGAGAATAATATCCAAAGGCTACCAAATACCTTTTGACTTAACTCCCAGACCTGTCAAACGAATCCCCGATGTACCATCCAATCAGAGGGAATTAGCAGCCTTTGAGATAGAAAAGCTGCTAAGGAAAAGAGTCATCCAACCAGTCCCACCAGACCAGACAGGATCTGGGTTTTACTCAAGGTCCTTTTTTAGTGCCAAAAATGACAGGGGACTGGAGACCAATCCTGGATCTCAGCCTATTGAACAAATTTATCAAACCTCAAAAATTCCGGATGGGCATGATACAGTCCATTCTTCTCTTCCTAGGGAGAGATAATTGGATGTGCTCTATAGATCTCCAGGACTCGTACTAACACATAAAGACAGATCACCGCTCCCTGAGGTTTCTCCGCCTCCGGTTGGGAGCCAATCACTACCAGTTCAGGGCACTGCCATTCGGTCTCTCAACAGCCCCCCCCGAGTGTTAACCAAATGTATGGCAGTTGTGGTAACCCATCTTCAAGTACAAGGATTCCAGGTGTTTCCCTATCTAGATGATTGGCTCCTTACCGCTCTGACCAGGAATCTTCTAGTCTGCAGTCTCTCTTACACTCAAGCTTCCGCTCTCAGCTTGGGGATTACAATCTACAAAGACAAATCTCAAATGTCCCCAATGAAGACACTGGAATTTATTGGAGCAGTCTTCAACACAACATCCTGTCAAGCTTCTCTCACCCCCTCACAGGCTTTTGAAAATAAGACACCAAATCCAGGACCTTCTTCCTCAGACCTATGTGCCAGCATGTCTTGTACTGCAATTCTTGGGCTCCATGGCAGCTGCCATTATGTTAGTACCACTGACAAGACTGCACATGAAGATCCTGCAGTGGCTCCTTTCCGCACAATGGTGGTTGCTAACTCACCCACTCAATCACATGATACACCTTACAAACTAATGCAAGGAGGAAATGCTATGGTGGATGGAGCCACAAAAGAATCTTTAGTGTCAACCATTCTGTCTTCCCCAACCCACGGCCACAGTGACCACAGACGCTACACTATTAGGGTAGGGGGGCATTTCCAGGGAAAGACTGTCCAAGGCACCTGGACCCCCCTTGAGGCCAACTTGCACATAAATGTCCTTAAACTGAGGGCATTTCTCTTAGCATTGCAAGCGTTCCATGCATCCCTGCCTTTGGGAACCATTGCAATTCAGTCAGACAACATGTCAGTTGTCTGATATATCAACAAGCAAGGCGGAACCAGATCTTACCCCCTGTGTCGGGAAGCCATGAGGATTTAGCACTGGGCGATAGCTTCCAATCGCTTTCTTATGCACATTCCCGAGAGTTCCAGCCTTATTGTGGACAATCTGGCAGGAACATCCTGATGCCTCAAGAATGGTCCCTCAATCCTGTAATAGCAGCTCGGATCTTCCAGCATTGGGGCAAGCCTTGCTGCGACCTGTTTGCTTCCCCCCTGAATTACAAATGCAGGAGCTATTTTGCCTTGATCCCCCCTCAGGGTGAACCACTGAGGGACGCTCTTAACATATGATTAGCCCCCAGGTCTTCTGTATACCTTTCCTCCCATTTCCCTCATTCCAAAATTTCTCCAGAAAGCTCAGAGGTTGAAAAGCAAAGTGATCCTCATTGCTCCCTACTGGCCACGTCAAGTCTGTTTCCTTTTCTGTGGCCTCATCTAATTCACAGCCTGTGGACCCTGGCTCATTCTCAGGATGTTATCCCATCCTCAGGAACTGATTCATCCGAACCAGCACAGTCTCAAGCTCACAGCCTGGTTCCTCCACTTCCAGTGATTGCCAGACTACCTGACATCCCATCTCCTGTTTGTGAAATTCTTCTGGCCACACATAAACCTTCCACTAGAAAGGTTTATTCTAGTAAATGGACTAGGTTCTCTATTTGGGCCAAAGACCAGAACTTAGACCCTTTCTCTATGCCTATTCAACAGATTCTGCAATACCTGACTACTCCTGCATGCAGAAGCCTCAGCTTCAATGACCACTGTACATTTAGCAGCTATCGCCAATTTTCATAATGGTCTTGAAAATTCTTCAATTATGTCACACCACCTATGCAAAACTTTTTTGAAGGGAGTATTACATGTTAAACCTCCGGTCAAGCCTCCCTTAGATCCCTGGGACTTGACTCTGGTGCTTCAATCTCTTACAGGCTCTCCCTTTGAGCCATTTGATTCATGTGATTTGAAATTTTTGTCTTGGAAAACCATACTTCTAGTAGCACTCACCTCAGTGAAAAGAGTATCTGAGCTGCAGGCCTTGAGTGTCAAGAGTCCTTACTTGATCTTCCACATGGATAGGGTGTCCCTTCGTACTGACCCTTCCTTCTTGCCCAAGGTCATTTCTGTTTTTTCCATTAACCAATCTATTGACCTGCCTGTTTTCTTCCCAAGGCATTCTAATAGAGGGGAGTACCTTTTGCACACCCTTGATGTGCACCGACAGCTTTGTTGTTATTTGGACAGGACTAAATCTTTCCGGAAAACAGACCAATTGTTCGTGGCCTTTGCAGGACCCATATTGGGTAAACCTGTTTCCAAAGTGACTTTATCCTCCTGGCTTAGAAACGTCATTACCTTTAACTATCAACAGAATAAGCTACCCTTGCCTTCTAGAATAACGGCTCATTCTACCAGATCTATGGCTACCTCTGTAGCTTTTCATTCCAGAGCCTGTATGGATGATATATGTGCAGCAGCCACATAGGCAAGACCTTATACCTTCAGATCTCATTACAAATTGGATTTGGCTTCGAGGGGATGAGCATCTTTTGGTTCTATGGTGCTCAGGAATATCCTTCCTTAGAGCCACCCAGGACTCAGGTAGCTAGGGACTCAGTCCAAACAGTAAATAATGAATAAAGATTTACATCATCAGATAAAGAAGTTATGTCTTACCATAACGTTCCATCTATGTTGTAGATCTTTATTCATTCTTTACTTCCCGTCCTCCTTCACCCTGCCTGGACTCCTGGTGGACTTTAGGTACTCCTGGTTAGGGTATTTCCTCAGACAGAGCCTCCTAATTTTTTTCCTATTACTACATCTTTTATCTACAGCAGGCAAACTCGATCTGGAGTATCTAGGGGAGGGGCATTGTGGGTAGGTTCTTAGCTGAGAGTTTTTGGCTTGCGCAAGCTGGGAAACAGCCGATACGTCAAGAACAGAACCAAGGTCCTACCAGTAAAGAATGAATAAAGATCTACAACACAGATAGAATGTTATGGTAAGACATAACTTCTTTTTCTTTAGTTTATGAGATGTGACAGAAACGGAAAATTAAATTAATAGACTGCAACTTCTTTAACGTTACATACTATTTTAATAGTGCACCACAAACTACAACAAAGTCAGTTTGAAAAGTAAAGCAAATTAAATATGAAAAAATAATTAAATTACAATAAATACAATGAGGAGAGGCTTATATGGGCATCTTGAATTAACATTTCTGTGCTAGATTGCACTTCAAACATTTTGTTGTTCTAAAGGCAGCCAGGAAAGTAAGACAAAGTAGGATGAATATGAAATAATAATATTAATAATAATAATCCCATTATAATATGGTGTGGGTGTAAGACAATGGCTTGAAAATACATTTCTGTCTTTTCACAGCTAGATTTTGTACTTTGGATTTATTTCTCCCATAATTGTGCAAGGGTTAAAGGGTGGCAGCCACCTTACAACATTCATTTCTGGGAGCAATTAGCAATGATTTTTAATTTGGCTGTTGTTTCAAAGTATCTCCTTAGCATCATGCACTGGTCTATTAATTAGGTTGTGTTTTCATGACATGAGATGGGTGAAGGCAGGGTTTGCTGTTGTGCACCCAGGCTGGTACTTTTTTGACATGCAACCCTCTCAGCTGTCCAAAATTTTTCAGAATGTCAAGATTTTTGCACTGCATTTTTTGGTCTGATTGCTTCTATTAAAATGTATGTTTTTTGGCAAATCACTGAGGACTGAAGTTACTAAGGAATGACAATTGAGTTATGGCTTCATATCCTTCACAAAACGCATGCTAATACATAACATGTGATTCCCGTAACTATTTTTAAGTTTATAAGGACAATATTTAAACTCTGTCCATGATTATGGGACTTTAAACCCACACCCATTATTTTTGCCTTTGTCCAGATTTCTTGTGCTGAGATTTTGAAAGGGATGAAATAAACTGTTAGATTATGAAAAAAATAATGCTTTAGAGAAATGTATGTACTTTAAATAGTTATATAAAAATCATTGTGCATCAGCTGACACAAAACATCTAGTATTGAAATATCTGCTGTGCATACTATCAGGGTTCATTTTCTACACGGCGCAGTGGTTGCTTTCTCACCCCTACAGTAAGAGGTTCTCCAGCAGTGCCTTCTGTGTAGAGTCTGCATGTCCTTCCTGCGTTTGTGTGGGCACCCTCCAGGTGCTCTGGTTTCCTCTCACATTACAAAGACATACATCTGAAGCATTTCGCCCCAGGTCTCCACTGAAAACTGGCTTCATTCGAAGTTGGACTTTCCATGTAAACAAATGTTAAATAAAATAAATACACTGTCTCATTTCAGATAGATTGCTAGGTTTTAGTTTTCCCTTTTCATTCAGGCATATTTGTTAAGGTCTTTGTATCCAGCTTCAACAGTTTGCCTGTTGCTTGGTCTGCAGTTATGCAGGTAACCGAGGTTAATTGCTTAGTGTCTTACTCTAAACAAAGTCCCACATCATTAGTTATTAATTAATTTATTTATATTATAAGAATAAGAAGTAATTTGTAATCACAATAATGCAAATATAAAGGAAATGTAATAATCAACATCTCATTCAAGAACAAAGTACACAGCAGAAGAAATTCTAAGAAACATCACAGAGAGTATTTGCAGCAGCAGCTAATAAACAGATTTTAAACTGAAAATGAAGTACAGAGAATAAGTAATAAAAACAAATATAATAAAACTGAGAAAGAGAAATCTATAAGAGGAACATAGAAAACGTTTTATATCTGCGAAAACTTTAACTTTCATTGAACTTTCATTTGATCCCTGTGGTATAAATTACTGTACATGTACTATGTTTAAATTCTTAAAAGCCAAGGATACATGGCATGGCCTGACCACTGTATGTGGAATTCCCATTGGCCATTTTTACTAAACATGTTAATTAGGGTTTCCAGGGATAGCCAACCAAATCTCCAGCTTTTTAACCAATTAAATGTGGTCAAAATGAGTCACCTGCATTTCCTTCTACCTCTACTGAATGCATATAAAGGTGAGCTGGTTTCAGTAAACTTCATAAGCTACGGTAAAAGTCACCTTGGTGACAAATGCACACAACCATCATATAAAACTAAGTTTCTGGAAGCAAAAGTGTTTTCACATTATTTCTTTAAAGAAAGAGGACATAGTTTACATGATCTGTCTGCCACATCACAGATATTTAGGGTCTTCTACCCTATTCTGTTTTTGAACTTGGTGCTACTTTGCTCTGAACCAATTTCATTAGATTCAGGTAGAATAGAAAGCCTGATGTGTGCTACAATGGGTTTTTTAGATTGTTTTTTGTTTGTTTGGTCCCCCTCAACCTTACAAAGCAATATTTTACAGACATTGCAAGGACTACCTTAGCATCAAACAACCTTCTTCAGACACTACTATATGCTTCCTCTGTTCTAACAAACATCTGCATTACATATAAACCTTAACTGGCCTCATGTTACTAGCTAAATTCATAGCTAACATTTCTAACAAATCACATCATTACCTGGAAATAAAACAACTAAACTGGCACAAACTCCTAACCCAAATAACTTTCTCACAACTAATCACTGCTCACAACTTCTTATACTCTCCTCAGGAATGCTTAGCATTGAAAACAGTTTACTGTACAGCTCTCCACCTACAGACATTCATATATATATATATATATATATATATATATATATATATATATATATATATATATATTCAATAATTTCTTACTAGTGACAGTAGGTGTTGACCTGGTCTTTCTGAGCTGCAAAGCAAACAAAAGGGCAAATATATTTTTTTGAAATTCTCTTATATACTGTGACAGTACTTTAGCAGTTTCAAAAAAAACTGTACTGTCTGCTGCTTTAAGTAGTTAATTGTACTGTATTACATTGCATGTTAGTTGTAGTGCAGTTGTAGGTAGTTTATGTGGTCTTGTTACACTTAGGCCCCAAACCAGATATTTTACATTAAGAGGGTGTTTTTCTGCACCCTTGTGGCAGAAGTGTGCTAATCTAACTTACCTGAGTTGGGGATTGCTAGTGGAAGGCTTATTGTGTACTTTCCTAATTGGTAGTCAGCTTAAAACTTGTTTCTCTTTAATGCCTTTCTTTAAAGCCTCGTGTTTGCTTGGTGCTGAATTCATGCAGTGGTGGTTAGCAGTGCCCTGTATAGATACAAAAACCAAGAAACTTAGTTTTTCCCTAAACAGCTATCAATTAAACCCTTCCAAGCTTTTCTGCTGCTCTAAAAGCAACTCATTTGTGCATTGGATAGTGTTGCCTTATTTGATCAATCTTAGCCTAAACAAAGTATAGGTCCCTCTTGTAGTCTCGGCACTACCAGCACAGTCCTGTCAAATTAACCCATTCCATTCCCTAATAAAACATACAGTAAGAGCCTGCTATGATGGACAGGCAGTTTCCCATCATCTGTTTGGCCAGCCTGATAGACTTGGTCATCCTGAGGCAATGTAGCAATTGTCTCATGTATACTGACAACCACTTACTCTTGAAACAAATAAATATTTTATATGAGATATGTAGTTACACTATGAAACTGGAGGCAAGACTCTCACATAAGGACAAATCAAATGCCAAACATTGTCAGCAAAGACACACTTCCCACACTAAATAAGGACATGGCACATACACCAACATATGTGGAGTTACTCACTAGTAACTTAATAAAAGATCAGAAGCCTCCCAAATGGAAACCACTTACACATGCAACAATGCAAAAAGCAACCACAACACATAACACACACACACACACACACACACACACACACACACACACACACACACACACACTTGTATCTCAACAAATAAGCTCATAAGGAGTACCACCGCAAAACCTAATGTATTGGTCATAGCTGACTCCATTGTGAGACACACAGATGTTCCCCTCAACAGGCTAGAGAATTAGCAGGCTACGGTTCACTGCCTGTCAGGTGCCAGAATCTGTCAAGTCATTCAAGCACTCAAGTCACTCAACCACAAGTACTTTATAACTCCATCATAGTCCATGTTGGGGTGAATGACTCGACACATACCTCACTGGACTATATGAAGAGAGAGATGACTAAGCTCTCAGATTATGTGTCACAGGCAGGTATAAGCCTAGCCTTAAGCAGCATTCTACTTTCTACAAGGATGATGTCATAATACAAATAAAACATGGCTGACTTTAACAATTGGCTTAGCTTCTGGTGTCAGTCCAAAGGGATCCAATATCTGCCAGCCTGGGAAGTCATGGTCGACAGGCTACTCTGTTTTGCCAAAGATGGTCTGCACCTGTCTCCTCTAAGCTTTTGGATACTGACAATGGCATTAGCTACATATATTGTGCCTTTTGTAGGCAGTGTCAAAATAACCACCCTCCCAAAATAACAAAATCCTCTCTAGATAAACTCAAGCCACTGATGCTTAATGCTAGGAGTCTACTCCATGTCCAATTAACCATAGGCAAAGCCCCTACCCCCATCATAGCTAGCTATAGGCCTCCCACCATGAAACACGAAAATCATACCACATACCTGAACAAACTGGAGTCACTTGCCATGCAGCCCAACACCTTACTCATTGGTGATTTTAATTATCCTACCATCAACTGGGAAACATGCATGACCGCAAAAATGCTGGCTTAGAGGTTGTTGGACTTTGTCAATGCAAATGCTCTGGAACAGCTAGTCCACACACTCAAAAGAGATTCAAATGTCCTAGACATAGTACTCACTAACATGGGAAAGCATTGCACCCTCCCTGTGTGAGGTCCTCCCTGGTAAGTTTGGACCATAAGTCAGTCACGTTCAATGTAATTATAAGACCAGATACCACATCCAGCTCAAAAATGCTTAAGAAGACAAATTACCTCCTACTAAGTGATGGTATAAGAAGTTTCAAAACTCCCTCAAACTTAGATAACATGGACTCCTATGCAGAGGTGTACAACAATGCCTTAAGCAGTTGTATAGAATCAACTGTACTTGACCAGGTTAAAACCATGCCTTGCCAAAAAAACAAGCCACCCTGGTGGACCCTGTAGTATAAACAGACTACACAACAAGAGAAATAAATTAATGTCCAAGAACAATAGAGAACTGGCTCAGCAGAGGAAGAAATCCCTCTCTAGCTTAAACAAACAAATAAGAGATCTTGTCAAATCCTACAAAGCTAATTATGAAGCAACATTAGCCATCCTAGCTAAGGCTAATCCCAAGGCATTCTTTAACTACATCCAAAGTCTAAAAGGGAATACCCAGCTATGTACTGAACTGGTTGTGGATGGCACCTCCCATACTCAACCAGAGGTAATAGCCAACCTGCTGTTTGACAGATTTGAAACAAATTTCACCCCCTGCCCCTCCAGTCATTCCCCAAAGTATACCTGCCACCATTCCTCAACCTATTATCTCAAGACAGCAGTCATGTTGGTGCTCTCCAAGGCCAAACACATGGTATCAATGGGATCAGACAACATCCCAGGTTGCCTTTTAAACAACCATAAAACATAACCTAGCAGACCTACTTGGATCACTGTTTAACCACAGCCTGTGAACTGGCTATGTTCCGGTGGAATGAAGGACAGCAACAGTAATCCCTCTACACAAAGGGGGACCATCAACCAGCCCTGGGAATTATAGGCCCATAAGCTTGATTAACTTCATCTGCAAGGCCATGAAAAGAATAATTATGGACCTTATTAAGAAGGACATAGGTACTCTCCAAACTCTGGACCAGCCCAGACTGGATTCATTAAAAGGTAGATCATGCCTGTTAAACATGCTTGACTTCTTCAAGAAAGTCACCAAGGCCCTGGATGAGGGAAAGACGGTGCATGCCATTTATCTTGATCTTGCCAAGGCATTTGACACAATCCCCCACTCAAGTGTTATAGAGAAATTCTCCCATTTGGGAATTAACCCCTACATTACCAAATGGGTAGCCAACTGGCTTACCAAAAGGACACATACTGTCATAGTGGGTGACTTCATCTCTAGCAAATGATCCGTCACCAGTGGCATACCACAGGGTTCTGTGCTGCCCACCTTACTGTTAAGAATTTATCTCTCAGAAGTCCAGGAAAACTTGGATGGCCTGTGGCTGACCAAATTTACTGGCATTTGCAAAGTGGGAGCAATCATTGAGTCCTCCAACAATGTTAATAAACTGCAGACAGGGTTAACACAGATAAATGACTAGTGTCAAAACCATGGATTAAAGCTAAATGCAAAAAAAGGATTATTATTCCCTTTGGGAAAGCTGACATCCCTGCTAATTACATTATAGAAGCACCCCACTAAGTGTAGACCCAGTGGTATGTGATCTGGGTACTCAGGTTAATAGCAATCTGAACTTTGAACACCACATATCCAAAGTAGTAAGGAAATCCTTCTATGCTGCACATCTTATAAGTAAAGGCATTACATCTAGATCTAAGAATATTATAATTCCATTATACTTCACCCCCATCAGGCCAATAATTAAGCACTATGGTCCCTTTTGCATCTATCTAACTAGGTACCTGCAACAACTGGGAGACCACAGAGGTTTCTCACTAAGAAGTTACAGGGAACACAAAACAAGTCTTATGTGGAAAGACTGAAAGCTCTGTCACTGTATTTTGTTCCTAGAGGTTGCTAAGGGGTGACCTGTGCCTGGCATACAGGGCAGTCTGTGACTTGGCCCTGATAGAAATGCTACACATTCGTAAATCAAACTGCACAGAGGTCACTCACTCCAGGGATCTTAACCTAGCCGCTGACATGAGCAAGTCATGCTGGAGAGATAGATACTTCTCCCAGAGACTGACATTTCTCTGGAATAAGCTTTCAGTTCACATGAAACAGAGCTCCTCCCTGACCCTTTTCAAATGCAACCTATATCAATGGGTGGGTGACCAACAATTCACACATGGGGTGGTTCCTATGTACCTCTTGGACAGAGGAACTACCATAGACCCTTACCTCTGCAAACTTCACTCACTTAACCACAGACAGTTGGGGCAACTTGGGATAAATATGGTTAGGCTTATAAGGGTTCAAGGGCCATTAGCCTAGTAACCTTCTATGAACCTATGAGCTATCAACAAGCCATACTACATTGCTGGAAATTCCTTTCACTCCTACTATGCATCAAAACTGTAGAATGACTTTCATACCATATTTAAAACATAGAAAAGGTAAACAGCTTCAAATCCTTACTCAAACAGCAAACCAATTCTCACTCTGTTCATTTTGCTTGCTGGTCTTGTCTTCTTTCAGTTTTTTCTATTGCATGAACTCATATCTCCTCTCCAACATATACTCTCTGCCTCCACCTATATAACCATTATAAGCATCCTTATACTTTTTAATACCGTATCCTAGTTATAGCTCTTTCTCTACCCACAAATTAAACCACTATCCATATTCTTTCTTCTCCTCCAGCTGTTCATTCTCTATGTCTCTCCTCCATCTAATCTACCTTACATCCTTAATATCAGTTGTAACTTCTTTAATTTCTAACTGTAACAGTATTCAACTTTGTAGATATATATTTTACTTCATATTATAGAACCACACAATTGCTGTCACTGGGTATTCTTGTATAAAATGTCACTGAACAAACCTGTTTTAAACTCTAGTGTAAAACATTTTTTTTACTAATTATGTATTCCTGTAATTTTTGTGGCACTTTTCTTCCTAGGCCTCCACTGAAAATGTACACTGCTCAGTAAGACTTTCAGAGTCAACAAGAACAAACAAGCAAACAAACAAATAAATTATCAATTTTATACAAGTTGTTATGACATATCCTATCCTATATGCTGTCCCCCTTCATACTTATCCCTATGGAGTGCAGCCACCCAATAATCCTGGCCTCCATGGCCCCACATCTTTCTTAATAACATGCCTTGAAACTTCTTATCTCTGGCATGCACCAACACAATCTCATACAATGCCAATAAAGGATATGGGCTGCATCTATGAGTAACATAAACAAAATCAGCTGCTATAACCTAAAACTGTAGATTTGGTAGTCACAATTCCAGTTATTTAAAAGATCCATTAATTTTTTTCCTAGCCAGCCTTGGAAGATGACCATCTCAAATAAAATTGGAGATAAGAGACTGGAGCTCAATGTTAACCTTGTACCAGCCATATGGATGGAATGTGCCTTACTAACAAAAGAAATAAGGGAAGAACAAACTTCCTCACAGCTGCTACTTAACCAATACCAGGAGCTTCATGTATTCTCATTTGTAAGTGAGACCTTGACTTCTTTAATTAAGTCCCCCAAGTTGTCCTTGATCATATCTGCCAAGGAAAGGCCAGTTTTGATCCCCAAATATGCATGTGTTATGTTTCATTTAATTCCAAAATTAACTATGGTTTGAAGTGGTTTCATGCTAATCTAGAAGTACAACTATGGTCTTGCTCCCAATTAACCCTTAATCCAGATAATCCCCAGATTCATCAATTACATTTAAAATCTCTGTAAGGGTTTTCTCTGGATTGGTAATCCATAATATGTAATCATCTGCAAACCACAAATCAATCAAGTTGTTGTTCTCTATTAAAGAGATAGCCCAGTAAGTACATTTCTGTAGAAGATACAAATTAAATGCTTCCAACTACTAAAATAAACATCAGAGGGGAGAGATGGTATCCCTTTCATGTGCCCTGCCCAAGAAGGATAGGAGGGGAGGCATTATTTGTTCATAATCACCTGTGCCACTGGCTAGAAATTTAGCAGTTTGCATCCTGTTATAAATTCCTCTGGAAGCCCAAAATGATCCAACACTCACCAAAGAAAGTCTCTTCTTAAGGAGTAAACGACCTTGTTAAAATCTATAAACTCAGATGTAGCGGGAGTCAGAAAGTCATTACCAGCTACAGGAGGTTCACAAACAGTCAAACTAGGTCAGGACTTACCTTCTTGTTCTTCATAAAGCCTTGTTTTGAAAGGCCTTTTAACTTAGGTAGTCATTGTACTGACTTGCCTGCAAGGATTTTTGCAAAGATCTTAGTCTGTGTAGGTAACAAGGATATTAGGTGGTAACCTAAGGGCAATGTAGAATATTTCAATTGTTTTGGGAAGTGTAATAACCATGCCAGTCTGAAGAATTATGGCAAAGTGAATACATAACACATTCTCAGAAAAGCTCCAATAATTTACTCCCTATCCTTGTCTTTTATTTATCGAATAGAAGTCTACAGAGAAGCTAACTAGATCTGGGACTTTTTCAGTATTGAATGATTCTATGGCCAGGCATACTTCCCCTATCCTTATGGGTCTTTTTTAACTAATGTACCTCCATCTGGAATAGTCATTGTCATTTTGTTAGAGAAAAGAAAGTGCTCCTTATCCTGACCCCTATCTATTTACTGAGTAGAGCTTGGTAAAAAGCTGTCATGGTCTTAATAATACCACCCCCCATGTGCTACATACAGCCTTCCCTATTTTAAAGCTTCTCTGTACCCTGTTTGTATCTTCTGACTGTCATATATTGTGACAGCAGCTTAGGAGATTTAAGGTGCTGCACTCAGGACATCCATCTAATTCTCTCCCATCTTTCTAGAGTGATTATATATCTGATGTTCTGGTATTCTGCCTACAAAATTTTTATTTTTTTTGTTAACCCTGATTTATATTGCCACCCGTCATATTCCTTCCCTGAGCCTCTCTTTTTCCCCAATAACTGCAGTTTGTTGTGCTTCTTACTCCTTTGGCCCTTCATGTTGACTATGCAGTTTCTCTCAGCATAAACTTAAAAGTTTCCCATTTGTTCCTAGCAGATGCTTGAACTCCATTGTTGTCCTTACAGTATCTCCTAATCTATATTCTCTAATGCTGCTTTCCCCTTCATATTTGAGCTTGAGAAAGTTCTATCTCCATCCATTGGTGGCAGTATGAATAGAAGTGGTTAAAAGGAATGATTTCCATGTGATGGCCTGATAATACTAATGACTTCAGTGAAACACCCTCAGAGTCCCCTAACAAAGTGGAGCATAGGAGAAAAAAGTCAAGTCTGCTAACCACCCCTACAGTTGGCTCAAAGTACAGAAATTTCCATTTTTCACAATACAAAGGTAGGATAAATAGAATTTCTTTTACTATACTTTAATCAGTGCCCAGTGTTTATTAAGCCTCCCCCTCCGCAGAGATCATATATCTATTTTAGGATGCAGGACCACACCAAAGCCACCGCCAGGAAGCAGTGGATATATTTGCCCCCTGAACTGACCAGTACCTCCCTAAAGAGTCAAATATACTTTTGTCCTCCACATTAGATCCATGCATATTACCCAGTATAATGTATTCCATCACCATTGTTTCTTTTACCAGGCAGCATCTGCCATTTTGCCACACATTTGTTTCTCTTTGTCCAAAAGTAGTGTGTTATCAACAAAGATTATTACTTCCCTATCCACCCCCCCATACATGCCTGTATTCCTCATTCCTTATATATTACACAAACACACACACACACACACACACACACACACACACACACACACACACACACACACACACACACACACGTTTAATATCAAAATCCTGAAGTGCACTTCATCATCTAGTGCTACAACGAAGTACAGTTTCAAAGGGGCTGAAAATCAAACACACTTAGCAAACCAGCATCAATCAACACTGAACAGCAAATGAAATCCAATGGTCATATTTTCATAACAACGAATTTTGAACCAAAGGTATTAACAAGGTTTGAAATGGGGACATGAAATCATTTTCAATTTCAGCAATATGGTTCAATGATGTGAATAAATACATAAGGGCACTTAAGGATTTTGATAGTATATTACATACGTGTATATATATATATATATATATATATATATATATATATATATTTTTTTTTTGTGCAAAATCTTTTATTTCTTTAGAGCATCTTCTGTGTGGAGACATGCGTGAATGGGCGTACCTTCGTTGAAGGTTGTGCGTCAGGGCTGGCAACTCAGCACATAAAAATCTACTGCCAATCATTAGCGGACCGGAGTTCCGCTGTGATGACCCCTAACCGTGAAAAGCCGAAAGACACAACAACAACATACAGTGAGCATAACAATGATAATTGACAGGTAGCAGCATGACCAGTGACTACATTGCTGATTAATAAAGCATAAAAGCAAAATAGTGAAAACTATTTACACATATGCCGAAAGTCCATCCTTAATTATATATACCAACCTCAAATTAGAATGTGTTCAAAAAGGGATTTCCAAAATTCTGTAAAGTGGGTGTGAGATTTCTGAGTATAGGTTAAATATTTGTGAGCTAGTAGGTGTTTAGTAGCTAATTGTTTGAAATGATGCTTTAGCCTTCTAATGTAATGTAATGTTGTATTTAAGTAACAAAACTAGTATTATTAATATACATGTTTATAGTTTAGTCAGGCCAGTGGGGGTGATGTGTAGGAGAGCTAGTTTCCAAGATAAGATTGCTTTTTTATAACCCATTTTTCTAGTTGGACTCTAAGTGAGTGCCATAGGTTATAGTTGCACTTGCAGCTCCAGAAGATGTGGAGTAGATCAGCCTTGTGATTATCACAGTAGGGACAGAATGGTGAGGTGGTTGGGTATATTTTATTTAGAATTATTGTAGTAAGATAGGCATTATGGAGTAGCATGATCTGTGTATATTTAAGTTTTTTTAAGGGGAATGCATTTGGAGGTAAGCTGGATCGCTTGAGATATTAGTTTGTTTGTGATTAAATGATCTATTTCCTTCCAGCAGCTAGAATAAATAACTTCTTTTTGCATTTTGATTGCTAGAATAAGTTTGTAGGAGTTAGATAACATTTTTTGTTTGAGGATAGGAGGTTCCATATGGTTTTGCAGGTTTGGATGTCATTTACATTGATACTAGGATTGTCTATGATATATTGGATAAGGTCTCAAATTTGCCTTAAAATGATAGTATAGTTTTTAGGGAGCTTTAATTGTGTTCTCATTTCAGTGATAGTATTGTTCTTTAAGGGAAATATATCAGACATGGTTAGTTTCTTGAGGAGGGGATAATTGTCTAGGTTAATCATGTTGTTATTCATTTTGAGATTGGGGTTAAAGTGGATAGGTTGTTGGGAAGTGAATGCATAATATAGGTTTAATGATTTGAACATCCTTTGTATGACAGTGATTTTATGTTTAATGACTGGGTGTATTTTAAGATTTTTCAAATTTTCATTGCAAAGGAAAGAGAGGGCTCTGAGGTTTATGGATAGTGTTTTTATATAGTTGTGTAATAGTTTGACCCGGGTTGGAGACCATTGTTTGGTGATGGGGTGTGGTTGGCTATTGTTATTAGTCTATTACAGTTTATGATATCGTAGTAGAGTTTAAAGTCTGGCAGCCCGAACCCTCCATAGTCTTTATGGTAGGTTAATTTATTATAACTGATTCTGATTGATTTGGGGACCCAAATAAATTTGGAATTGTGGAGTGGATAGTTTTGAAGAATTTTAGGTTGATAATGGTATTGGAGGCATTAAAAATATATAGAAATCTAGGTAGAAGATTCATTTTGATTGTGGCTATTTTAGCAAAGAATGGAAGTTGAAGTTTTGTCATTCTGCTAATATCATGTTGTATGTCTGACCAAAGTTTAATGATATTATTTGTTTATGATTGTTTAGGATCTTGGTGGAAGGATATTCCTAGATATTTTAATGATTGGTTAGTTTTAATACCAGCTGCTAAGGAGTATGTGGGAACCTGACAGAGGGAGAAAATAGGGAAGATATTTGTTTTCTTTAGATTTAGTGTGTAATTCAAGAAAGTTGAGAAGGTGTCTATAGCGGATAATAGTTTCTGGAGGTCTGAATTAGATAGAGAGTAGTAAAGATTTAGATCATCAGCGAAAACCACTAGGGTAATTTTAGTGTTAAACATATTGGGGATATTGAGGATTGAGAAATGAGAAGGAAAAATTGTTCAATGTATAGATTAAAAAGATAGGGGACATAAGACAACCTTGTCTGGTACCATTCTTAATGTTAATTCGAGAGGATGGGTGTTTGTTGATTTGTATGTATGTATGAGCCTTGGAGTATAGTCTTTGATAGCTTGTATATAGTTATTGGATATATTAAAGAGAGGTAAGATATTGAGCAAAACATTTATATTGAGAGTCTTTCAAATGCTTTTGAGGCATTAATAGCTAATGTGTAGATTGGAGTATGTGTATGAGTAGAGTGATTGATCATGGTGTCCAGGGTGAGGGTATGATCAAAGGTTTGTCTGTGTATTATGAAACCTGATTGTTCAGGGGAAACAGTGTTTGGGATGATTGGTTTAATTCTATTTGCTAGTATTGACACAAATATTTTCATATCAAGATTTATTAGGGCTATAGGTCTATAGTTCAGGGTTTTTTTCAGGTCGGAGTTTGGGTTGGGTATGAGAATCATTTTAGATGTGTTTAGATGTATATTACTTATACCATTGGTAGTAATGTGATTAAATAGATAAAGAAGAAAAAGAGATGATTTTTGTGGGAAGGCTTTATAGAATTCGGCCATAAGACCGTCTGGGCCTGGTGATTTGTTGGGTTTGAGTTTGTAAATTGTCATAATTTCATGCTGGGAGATCAGGGAGGATAACATTTTTTGTTGATCTGGACTGATTTTGGGAAAATGTAACTGGTTTAAGAAGGCATCTAGGTCCTGTTTATTATGAGAGAGGTTTGATGGGCTTTAGGACTTTGTGTATATACTTTTGAAGATACGTATGATATCTTTGAGTAGTGTGATAGAGTTTATCTTGGTAAATAAGTTCTGTTATGTTTGGGGAGGGTTTGTTTTGGTTAACAAGCCTTGCTAGGAATTTAGAAGGTATGTGAGCCCATTAAGAGTAATTCACTAGGGTTTTAATTTCTTAGTATGTTAGGTTTTCGGCATTGAGATCATATAGTTTTTGCTGGAGTTGTGTTATTTGATTTTCAGTTTCTTGATTAAAGGAAGATTAGAGTTGGGACTGAAGCTTAATGATTTGACTTTTAAGACTGGCTTCCTCCTGGAGAAGGTTTTTGTATAATATGAAGCTTTGCTTATAAAGGTAACTCTAATTATGGATTTAATAGAGGCCCAATAAATGTCCATAGGTAGGTGATTATAGATTAAATTGTCTAAAGCTTGGTCCAGGATGGCATCTATTTTTTGTAAAATTTATTTTTTTCCTTAATAGGGTAGAGTTAAGGACCCAGTTATATCCACAATTACTGTTTGATTGTTATCCCAATCAGTAGTTAAGTTAATCTTAGAATGATCTGATAGGTATCTGGGTTCTGTGTGGAAGGAATTTTTGTATTTAGTAAATACACTGGAAACTAGGAAGAAATCCAGTCTGGACCAAGACTTGTGGCACATAGAGTAGAAGGTATATTTATTTTTGAGAGAGTTATTGGGTTGAAAACAATGGGGGTCAAATAGGTTGAAGTCATTTTTAAGTTCCTCGAGTGCTGATATGGCATGGGTATTGCGTTTAGAATTGGTATTGGATCTGTCAATATCAGGGTCTTGGACTGAATTCCACTCTCCTCCTAGAATGTAGTAATGATTGGGGAAGTCAAGTAGTATTTTATAGATAGACATTATAAATTAGTGTTAATTTACAAAACGTGCGCATAGGTTTAATATCAGAATAGGTTTGTCTAATCAGGCTAGTTTAGTTGTTATATAGCACCACCTTCCATTCACGTCCACATCGTATTTTATGATTTCACCCTGGAAGTTAGTTTTAGAAATAATTGCTACTCCTGAGCTATTTAGGGATTTGCCAGAAGCAATGATATTCTTAATCCATTTTTTTTTTCTTCTGAGAGGGATTCCATTGCTCTGGTACCATGTGGGTTTCTTGTAAGAGGGTTAAATTAGCTTTGGCTTTGTAGATCAAATGTAAAAGTAGTTTTCTTTTTTTTTTCAAGCTGAATCCCTTTGACATTCCAAGAATCAAATGACCACACACCTACTATTATATCTATGGGTCAGTAAAGGATGTGTGATGGGTATAGTTGGTAAAGTAGATGTAAGAGGAAGGACATTGGCATATAACTCTTCCTGCATCAAACTTGTGTCTATTCACTAAACTACTATGCCCAGAAGAGATGGGAGAATTGGATGATAAACAGTTATAACAACAGCTAAAGCAGAAATGGTTAGGTGGAAATCTTGTTATTACTAGTGCTTTGACAGCTTTTAGCCCCATATTAAAAACATATATAGTACAGATAACAAATAGCATGTCTTCCTATTGTAACTTCTACTAGTCTTCTAGCTCTCCATAGTTTTTTAATTATGGGGGAAAGTAATGGGGGCCAGTATAGTGTAGTGTAGTAAAATAGAATATCCCCCAAAATAGGTGTATGGTATAAGGGTTCTTAGAATTGGTTAAGGTAGTGTAAAAATTTGTATACCTCTGGTATTATGTTGACTAGTGTGTCTTAGTTGGGGCATTGATCTGTGTATTAATTATAGAGATATTACTAGTCATTTAAATAACTGGTGGTATTAATGTATGACAATGCGTCATGTTGAATGTTAATGTTTCCAGGTATATTTCTCGTCTCTGGTCAAGAAGCTTCAGGGTGATAAACCCACATATTTTATAGGTTGTTAGTTTTATATCAGAATAGGTATTATTATATTATTAATATTCTGTTCTTAAAATCTAGTATACATAAGAGCACACTGAAAAAAAATTTCCATGAAGAGATGGTTAGTCATAAAACAGTAAGCAAATCAGAGCATATATATTACTTATGGAGACTGTAGCATTTGTCAAACTTATAAAGCAGTTAACATCACAACTTGTTCCATATAGCACACTGAAAAAAAATTTCCTCGAAGAAGTGGTTAGTCCTAAAACAGTAAGTAAATCAGTGCATATATATTACTTATGGAGACTGTAGCATTTGTCAAACTTATAAAGCAATTAACATCACAACTAGTTCCATAAACTACTTTTAACAACATGCATCTGTCAATTAAGGCAAAGGTATTATTATTAGAAAACGTCTTGTTAACCAGTTCAAGATGAATATCTTAGGTATGCTAGTTATTTGGGTAGATAGACTTGAGAGTAATAGTACACACATTTTCATTTGGTCATTTTTAATGTTTTTACTTTCCTTCTTTGTTGTCCTTTCCTCATCTTCTCTTTTCTTTCTTCATTTATAATAAATGTGTTTCATTGCTATGCTAGAGGGAAAGAAGAAAAAAAAACACACACAGTGTAGTATTCATATTTGTTGTCCAAGTCTGGTGAAATTGTATGAGACGTCATTTATAGAAGTATAGGCAAAATAGCATATACAAGTGGATTCCAGAAGTTTTAAATATCAAAGGAGGGAAATGTCATGCATTACTTTGTAATGCATTTGTACAGTTTGTAGGTATTTACATTATTCCATGTGTGGTTGAGTGGAATGCCAGGGCAGAGAATGGTGAGAATGGGAAGATTGCTGTGTTGACCTCTAGATGGACATGTAATCTGTTTTTGCATGACAGGATTAGCTTGTGGAACCAAGTTAAAGGTGTTGGAGAAAGAAATCTAATTGTATTAATTCAATTATTCTGGTTAACTTGTGCTTTTCGGGATCAAAAATGATAGATGTGTTGAAAATCTGAAATTATGAATACAGTTCTTGCAGATTTTGTTTTCTTGCTTGCCTGAAAACATCAGAAAATGTGGTAGCGGCGCTTTAAGAAAGATAAGCATTCTGGGAAGACAAGTTCAGGGGTTAACAAGGAAGTGACTTGCAGATTGAGATGGCTGGATCCTCATATGCTATATTAATGGAACCAGAATCATTTTTGGTCAAGAAGTCCACAGATTATTTCTTTTAGATTACAAAAAGTACCAAAATGGTAAGGCTTATTTTTACCTTATTTCTGTCGCATTCACTCGTCCTCAGTTAGCAGTTGTCTTATTTATGCCATGATGTTGCTTATTTTCATTTTATTTGCTACTTTTCATAGTAAGTAGTTCAGGAACTGCTTTAAAGGCACTTAAGAAGGAATTCTTCGCTTCAGAGGTGTTGCTGACATTGTATTTGATCCTCGATGCTGGAAGTGAAGTGTGTGGGGGTATTTCATTTGGAATCTCATCTGCTTTTGTATCAAAAAGCTACAAAATGGAGATAGTTTTTGATGTTCCATTTTAATTTGTAGAGCAAGATCTTGGGCAAAAAATATTTTATTGCCATTCCAGACCACATTTCATTTTTTTTTGCAGCTATAAGGATTCTGGTTGCATGTTGAAAATTAAGCAGTTTTACATATACTAATCTTGGTTTAGTGGAATCTAATGATGGGCGTAGGGGTTGGTGTGCTCTTTCTGTTGTTATTTGGCTTGCTGCAGTGGTGTTTTCAAGTAGGGCCCCAAATATAGCCAGAATTGTTTCCAGTGGTTTGTTTTGCTCAATACTTTCTGGAATACCCCTCAAGATGGTATTATTACACCTGGATCTTGCTTCTAGGTCCAGGATTTTTTGCTGCATTTCTTGTATAGAATTGTTGTAAGCTTTAGATTCCTTCTGTAGTTCTTTGATTTTATTTTCGTTTTCAAAGACTCTGGCTTCTGATTTTTCCACTCTGATTGCAATGTGATTAATGGACTCTCCAAAAGATTTTAACTGGTCTGAGAAATTTTAAATGGCCAATTGTAGAGGCTGTAGAGCAAGTTTTAGGTCATCAAGGTTTGTAGATTCAGTTTTATCTTTACTGGATTTATTGGTTCCTTGTTGCTTCGCAGTTCTGGGCCTTTTAGTATTAATGTCTTTTTCTGGAGATGTAAGTGCTGAAAACTTAGTTTTAGTCGTTTGAGAGTCCATGGTGTCTGAGTCAGTTGGCATTATTTCTCTTTTGTTGATTAGGAGTTGAAAGAAGATAGCTGGCCTCTGGATGATTCAGTCAGCCAGCAAGCAGAGCACATGTGAAGGAATCCTGGCAGTATCAAAGGTAATCTTCCTATTCTTCACTATTCTCTTCTGTTTCTGGTAGTTTTTCCGAGTTGTAGTAGTAAGTCTTGATGGCAATCAAAGTTTTATTTTTCCCCTGGATCACGTTTTTTGTCAGAAAAAGTAATTATTTATATTGGTATTTGGTATAGGTAACTGCAGTATTTATAGGTCAGTAGCCATTTTAGATCTGGCATACATATATATTTTGTATATATTTAGAGGGGAAAAAGTGCATAAACATGGTTGTTTTCAGCTGAATGCATATCCATAAGTTAACCAGTTCAGTGGAACACTGCTCTCAGATGAGGATGATTACGTATACAGAAAAATGTAACTAACAACAATTGCATTCCATATTATTTGCAAAACTGGAGTTTTAAGTAAATCCTCCTGAAAAAATGACACACAAAGTTTCTGCAGTAACTAGCTAAAAAGTGGAATATAGCGATGTTACTGAGACATATAGGGGAGAGGGGCTTATCAAAGCCCATATCCTCCACTTTTGCATGTTCTGAAACTGAACTGCCTCCCCTTTGTAGGACAATACCAAGTTATGTGTGGAAAACCTCAATTACAAACAAGAAATACATAACATGCCCTGTGCCTGCAAAACTTTTACTTTTTTTATCTTAAATTTCAACTATATAACAGCAGTTGTGCAATTAATATCTCCAGCCTAAACTGAGTTGTTGAATGGCAAACTATCCATGCCTACAAGTACATCCCCCTGGCTTAGTAGTGTCAAGATGAGAATATAATAAATATAGTTCACATTACTATTGCCCACCAACCTTCGGCTAGAGTACCTTTGCCAGTCATTGGCTCTTCCTCAGTGGGCTCACTGCTGCTTGGTTAAGGGTGTCTGGTATAGCAAAAAATTCATGTTTTCCTTTGAAGCCCCCCTCTTCCAAGTTGTAAGCTAGTAGTGTAAATGTACTGCCAGTGTCCACTCTGAACGTGAGCTCTGGGTATACTTTAGTCCCGGTTTCATATTGTTCAGTTAATTGGTCTTTTTTCCCTTTGATATTTTTTTTTTACTTTCTGGGTCTACAAGGTAGAGCTGGGTAAGTGGGTACATTTCCTTTTGGGTCAATGGGATCTGCTACCATACATTTATGTTGCTAGGTTCCCATAGCCCATACTTGTATATGTATATGCTGATAGGTTAGATTCCATGCAGGTAGTCTCCTGCTTTCTCTAAAAGCTTAAAAACAATCTTCTGACCATTTTGTGTGGTCACAGGGGTTGTCATAAATTTTAGCTGGACAGCAGACCTAAGTGCTAAAAACTTCCTAAGAGCCAAGATGAACATTTTCCTTTTAAAAAGTAGGGTGTATTATAATATAGGAAACAGTGTATCTGAATTCCTGCAATTATCAGTATAACACTGATCATTCTCACTTTCCTCAACTTCTTCCTTATCTACATGTTGCAAGTACTTTGTAATAATGTGACTTAGCAGGCTGCATGGCATTCTGATAGCCCATAGCCCCCCCCCCACCATGTGCTCCTTTCACTTTTGGGGGAGTTGAACACTACAACAGATAGACAATCCCCTATCTTATAAACAAATTGCATCCTGACTCTCATCTCTCTTCAGTAGACCGACTAATGTAACATTGTGCAGGAACCTGTTATAAGTTTTAATTCTAATTTTCTTTTGAGAACATCTTCTCTATTTGGCTGGAATGAGATGGGATAATTTCCTGATGTTTTACATCTGACCCACACTGTTGTTACAAACCTGCTTTTGTGTGACTTCAGGCATGGATTTCAGTGGCTTTGCCTCTGTCTAAACTTCTAGCATGTTGGCTGTTGAGGCCATTGAGGCTTGTAAGGTGGAAATTTCCAACCTGCTGTTTCCCCTATTTCTGTGGGCCTTTATTTGCCTCTTGTGGCTGTATTGGATCTGTCTGAAGCCATTTAATACTTTTGTCAGGCAGGTCAAACCAGTTAGGTAATTCCTCAAGTCAGGGTTCCCTAGAAAAAAATAGCAGAAACAAATCATTCACTGCTGTCAGCTATTACCTGATCCAGGTAGCTGGTAATGTATTCAGACCTTCCAGGCTACATTGATCTTGCTAAGTTTTCACATTTTCTTGTTAGGCCATTCCTCAGTGCACCAAAAACCGATATTAATTTACAAGGAAAAGTAGGCCATATTGGCCTGAAAGGCAAGTAAAAATTTTTCATTGTTGTTCTGTACCGCATTTGGTGGCCAAAATGTGAAACAACTAAGTTGCTGGTAGAACTATTTCCAAAGCTGCATCGAAACATTAATGTAAACATACTCTAAGCTGTATTGTGTCACATTTCTAAGATCAGATGACAAGTAACATATCCCCTGACTGTTTGAAATACCATTTCATGCCCCATGTGAAATGATATCTCATACACAAATAGTTGTTCCTGAATCAACATTGATGTTCGATAAAAAAAGCATCTCAGAATATTTCCTTAACACTTTAAAAACAGAATAAACTCTTGATATATTTGTCACTTACATCACATATTACCTGCCCAAATCTGTGTCATCTTAACCACTCTCCACCATAGCCTTGGAAACATTTCAGGGCATCTAACTCTGTGCAGTCTTCAATAAGGCATACAATATCCTTGCTAACATCTAACCAATCCTTTGGTGTCCTTTAGTTTTGTAATGCCATTTTAGGACGTGCTTAATGTCATAGCTCCATAAGATTATTTGTGTAACCTAGAAACCATATAATTTATTTTTCTGAGTTATCATATTGTTTTTTGTTTATTTGTCATTTTGTTGCATATAATGGTTAACACCATACTTAATAAACTGAACTGAAAAGAAAAGAAATGAAAAATGGCACCTTGTATCTAGACCGAACACTTCCTAGTTGTACATCTGAGTGTCATTTTGGCCTTACCAGTTTCCCTGCATACCTAATAGCTAGTCAGGGCCATGCACAATGAATGTTGTTTTGCCAACTCCAACCTCTTAAATGCCTGAAACCACAAGAATGTAACACAGTACATTCGAAATGGGCATTTGCTACAGCACTAAAGTAGGAATGCTGTTTCTTTATTAAAGCTTACTAAGTCTAGGAGCAGACTATTGCTATTCTGTTCGAAGTGGAACAACAAATCAGTGTTATCCAGCAATAAACATGTTTTGGGGCTTCAAATCATGTAATAAAGTTATGCAATCTAATTTCTGAGTAAATTATCGAGTGCTGATTATTTACAAAAGTAGGTAACTTAAGTAAAATTATTTTTAAAAATTTTTTTAAAGGTAAGCCTTACAGGTTACTCATCCTACCATACTTTCAGACCCCAAACGGATGGCTACAAAGCCAAAGGAGGTGGAGTTTCAATTTTTATGAAAGACATACACACCTCCAGGCTGGTCAAACATTATGACGCACAGGAGACACTTCAAGTGAATTTAACTGTTGATAAAACACCTATTCAAATCATAGCTACAGATCCCCAACCATGACTCAGGATGCCCACTCCACCTATCTGGACTTACTTGAATACATCAAGATTTAACCCTCTACCCTGATCATGGGTGACTTTAACTACCCAATCATAGAGTGGAAGACCTATTCTAGCCCAAACATGAATGCCCAGAGATTCAACTTTGTTAATGCCAATGCATTGGATCAGCTGGTGAACACTCTATGAGAGGTGAAAATATCCTGGACCTGGTCCTAACCAACATAAGTAGCCACTGTAGCACCCCTACAGTATCATCCTCCTTGGTAAGATCCGACCATAAAACGATCACTTTTGAAGTCACCATCTCCCCTGACCCCTTCCCCCTTGCCAGTGTCAAATGAAAAAAAAACTTTTCCAATGCTGACTACAATCTCCTCAGAGCACGTATAAGCAGCTCCACAATCACCATCCCTTCAGCTGGAACTAGCACTAATGTCCAAGCCAACACCAAAAAACTATATGAGCACCTACATAGCTGTGTGGACTCAGCAATACGTAACAAGACCAAATCATCTTTCTCAAGGAAGAGTAAACCTGTCTGGCAGACAGCAGCAAAAAACAAACTCTATAATAAAAGGAAAAAAAATTGCTGTCCAGGACTAAGAAGGAGCAGGTGCCAAGTTGGAAGCAATCTCTCCTTTGTCTGAACAAGCAACAAAGGTCACTGGTGAAACCTTCTAAGGCTAACTTTGAGTCCAAATTGGCCACATCCACTAAGGACAATCACAAGGCCTTTTTCACATATGTCTGCAATCTCATAGGTAACACCCAAATCTACTCTGAACTGGTGGTCAATAGCACCACATAATATAGCCAATCTGTTGGCAGACAAGTTCAGTGAAAACTTCACCCCCCCCTGTCCCCCATAAGTAAACCAGGACATCCCCAGCACCTGCCTCATTCCACTCATCACCAGGGAGCAGGTCATTAATGCCCTCTCAAAGGCAAAAAATACAGTCTCCATGGGACCTGATAACATCCCTGGTTATATCCTATTTGAACTCAGGCATGAGCTGTCAGCTCCATTAGACACACTATTCAACCAAAGCCTGAGCACCGGCTTTGTCCCAGCTGAATGGAGGACAGCCACTGTCATCCCTCTACACAAAGGTGGAGCATCCACTGACCTAGGCAATTATAGGCCCATCAGCTTAACTAGCCTGATCTGCAAGGTCATGGAATGCATTATCATGGACTTTATAAACAAGGACATTGGCAACCTCCAAACACTTTACCCCACACACTTTGTTTTTTTTCAAAGAGAGATCATGCCTGTTAAACTTGATTAAATACTTTGAAACAGTCACCAAAGCCATGGATGAGGGGAAGATGGTGCACACCACCTACCTTGACCTAGCCAAAGCCTTTGACACTATTTTCCACTCAGGCATAATAGATCAGTTCTAACAGCTAGGCATCAACCCGTATGTTAACAGATGGGTAGCTAACTGGCTCACTGATAGAACCCACTCAGTCAAAGTAGGGGAAGCCACCTCTAGTAGTAGACCCGTAATGAGCAGTGTACCCCAAGTATCAGTCTTGGGGCCTCTACTGTTTGGGATATACTTTTCTGGGGTGCAAGCCAAAACCAGTGGTCTGTGGTTGACCAAGTTTGCAGATGAATGCAAGCTGGGCACTGTCTTAAATTCCCCAAGTGATGTTAACATCCTCCAAGACGGCCTCACCCAAACTAATGAATGGTGCCAGAAGCATGGCCTCAAACTGAATGCCAAAAATGCATCATTATCCCCTTTGGAGAAAATGGCATCCCCACTAATTATCTCATTAACAATGTACTAAGCATGCAATCAGTCGTGAGGGACTTGGGCTCCCAGGTTGATAGCAACCTCACTTTTGACTACCACATTACCTCCCTTGTATGGAAGGCTTTCTACATGGCCCACCTCATAAATAAGGATATTTCATCCAGGAACAAGGAGGTCATAACATCCCTGTACTCCTCCCTTATCAGATCCATTATCGAGGACAATGTCCCATTCGGCATATACCTTGCCAAGCATATGCAGCAGTTGGAGAGACCACAGAGGTTCCTGACCAGGAAATCCAGGGTCTCAAACACCTATCCTATACAGAAAGGCTAAAAGCCCTGTCCCTCTACTCAGTCTCCTACAGACTGCTCAGAGGTGATCTGTGTCTGGTATACAAGGCCATCACAGACCCAGCCTTGATGAAGTTGCTGCATATCTGTAAGACAAACTCCACTCGAGCAACCCACACGCAAGGCCTTATCTTGGTCTGTGACATTAATAGAACTTGTTGGCGGGATAGATTTGTGTCCCAAAGACTCCCCGATATGTGGAATAGACTCCCTCTCCATGTCAAGCAGAGTGCCTCTCTAGCCCTCTTTAAGAGGAACCTGGATGGCTGGATGGGAAACAGAAAATACACCCCTGGGATCCCACCTGTATCCATGCTGGACAGGGGAAACAGGTGCTGACTTTGAGGGAACATGGGATAAATTCCTGGCTAGGCTTATAAGGGCCTCCGGGCCAATAGCCTGGTATCATCCTATGAAGCTATGAACCTAAATCAAGTCATCACACTTAAAATATATTGAGAATGCAGTTAAATAGATGGTTAGGATGGTGACCTAATGGTTAAGGTGTTTGCCTTACAAACACAAGGTGCAGGGTTTGAGTCTCACAAGGGATAATTGGCTAGGCTTACAATGGCTCGCAAGGGAAGTTAGCCTTGTATGAACCTATGAAAAAAAAAAGATACTAGGCTTATCTAGCAGTATGTAATTTGATACTGTCTCTTGGCCTTGGTCAATGTCACCCATAGACTAATCTGTAGTGTCCTCTGCAGAATCCATCTCCAGTGAGCCAAACTCATTGCTTACCAATGACAGACCCATGTGTTCTATCCAGCCTAGATGTGGTAAACACCAAAGAAGACAGCAGATAACAAATATAGACTGACATATGAAATCAAATTAATATGGTTTGAGTGCTTGCACAGTGCTGCAACTAGATGGTTATCAAGTCAGATGTTCTAATCACCCCAGATGATCACAATAACTGTGGAGAACAAGCACAGACTTTCACAAAGGGAATACAAAAAGTTGCATAAGAATACTCATGGTTTCCACCCAGCATTACTTTTATTATCTATGAAACACCTCAGTTCACTGGAAAATCTACACTCCTCTGGGTAATAGGACACAACTCACATTCCTTCTCCTTCAAACCATTTGACAGCCTCTTTGGACACCACACATGCTCTCAATGACCTAATGAAGGCTTAGAAAATGTGAGGAGACAGTCATGTCATGGCATGGGGCCTGGACAAAGAGTGGTCTTAATTTGAAGGCTTCAGCCATCTGCAGACTTTATGATACAAGAAATATTTCCGTAAGTCACCAATAAGATAATCTATAGCATTGTCTGCAGATTGGTGCGCTGACATTTCCAGTGAAGTTGTTAGTGTGTAGTCTTTACTGCTTTACTATGTAGCCTTTCTAGAATGCTTATAAAAATATTATCACTTTCCATATATGTTGACCATTTGAGTGATGGAGGAGACAGTAACACTTTGAGTGTATTGTGTCTATAATAGTATAATAAATGTCTGCTTGGTTTATTTATTTTATTATTTAATCCAGCCACAAAGCATCGTGGAAAATGATGAAGTCTACATCACATGGGATCACCCATTACCAACAGTTCAAAAGACAGATGCTAAAAAACTAGATATAGTGGTCCATGAAAAGAAGACAAAAGTATCATTGGTCATTGAAATTGCCACACGCAGTGACTACAGTCTTGCATACCGAGAGACATAAAGTCATAAAATATCAGGATTTGCAGGCAGAAATGAGAGCAATGTGGAAGAAAGATACCCAGACAGTTCCAGTAGTATAGCAGCAACTGGTCTTATAAAAAGAATCTACAATAATATTTAGATATGTTACC